>NC_052169.1:18812878-19060113 GCF_902713615.1 Scyliorhinus canicula | reverse complement strand
CTCTCACCACCCCTACCCCCCTCCAACGCCGCCCCCCCCCCCCCAACGCCGCCCCCCTCTCTCAACTCAACACCGCAACCCCCCCCCCCATCTCAACTCAACGCCGCAAACCCCCCCCTCAATGCCGCAAACCCCCCCCCCCCCCCTCTCAACTCAACGCCGCAAATCCCCCAACGCCGGGTCTGTCTCTCTCCTCCTACCCCCCCCCCCCCCCCCCCCCCCCCCCCCCCCCCAAAATGCCGGTCTGTCCTCTCTCTCTCTCTCTCCCCCCGCCCCCAATGCCGGTCTGTCTCTCTCTCTCCCCCCTCCCTCCCCCCCCAAAAATGCCGGTATGTCTCTCTCCTCCCCCCCCCCCCCCAAATGCCGGTCTGTCTCTCTCCTCCTCCCCCCCTCCCCCCCAAAATGCCGGTCTGTCTCTCTCCTCCTCCCCCCCCCCCAAATGCCGGGTCAGTCTCTCTCCTCCCCCCCCCCCCAAAAACGCCGGGTCTCACCACTTCCGCAGCTGGTGAAACTGACGCGTATCGCGTCAGTCCGCTGCTGGCCCCTCCGGGAACGGAGAAAAGCCGCCTAAAAGAAGGCCCCCACGCCGGAGTCATCTACACCAATTTTGCTCGCCGGAAAGCGGCGTTACGACGGTCTGCAGAGAATTTCGCCCCATAATTGTAAATTGGAATAAACATGGGATCAATTTGTTACATGCGATACTTAAATACATGTAAACCTCATTACAGAAATGGAAAGGTGTCTGTAAGCTTGAAATGGGGTTAGCTTAGATGGGCTTTTTGGTTGGCATAGACCAGTTTGGGTCGAAGAGGCGGTTTCTATGCCGTAGATTCTATGATTCTATGTAGTATAATTGGATTTCTAAAAGCATTCAATAAAGTGCCACACAAAAGGGTTAATACTCATGATAGGGGTTTGTGATGTTGAATAAAATAGTTTTGCATGGAGGATAAGATGTAGTATTGTACAATGCTGTTAATTCTTATAAAATTTAGGAAAGAAGGTAATGTACCACAAAGTAGTGGCTTTTACAACAAAGTGTCCACAACTTTTACATTGAAATACACACGTAAGTTTGAAAACATTACATCAAAGTGTCTTTCAACTTTTTCTCGTTAATTCATTAGCTTTGCTTACCCACACAACTTCTTCGATCAGCTGTAAGTTCATAGCCTTCACGGCAGAGGCATTGGAAAGTGCCAATGGTATTGATGCACTGACCATTTCTACACAGCGCACCATTCAAGGTAGTACATTCATCAACATCTAAACAAAAACACAAAATTCCAGTCACATTTATAGTTTTAATATTTATTTCATGCTGTCACATTATTGTCTTATTCGATCCATTTTAATGTGATACTGTGTATTTTTAATTTTGAGCACTTGCTTATTTGCAAAATTGAACCCAGGTTTCTATAAGGTAAAAGAATTGAGGTAATTCATTGGGAATTATATGGTTATGAAAAAATGAAAATGAAATGAAAATCGCTTATTGTCACGAGTAGGCTTCAATGAAGTTACTGTGAAAAGCCCCTAGTTGCCACATTCCGGCGCCTGTTCGGGGAGGCTGTTAGGGGAATCGAACCGTGCTGCTGGCCTGCCTTGGTCTGCTTTCAAAGCCAGCGATTTAGCCTTGTGAGCTAAACAGCCCCTACATTTTGTGTCAACATTACTTTTTTAGTTTTATTCATTCATGGGATGTGGGTGCTGCTGGCAAGGCAGCATTTATTGTTCATCCCAAATTGCCTTTGGTAAGGTGGTGGTGAGCGATGTTCTTGGAACTGCTGCAATTGGTGTGATGAAAATATTCCCAAAGTTTGTTTGGTGCGGAGTTCTCAGCGACAATGAAGGAACACTGATATATTTCCAAGTCAGAATGGTATGCGATTTGCAGGGGAACTTGAGGTGGTGGTTTTCCTACATGATCTTGTTGCAGGTTTTGGAAGTAGGGTTGAAGAAGCTTTGGGGAGGTTGGTCGATGGTGCAGACTATAGCAACAGTGTACTGATGGTGAAGGCATGCCAATAAAGAGGACCATATTTTTCTGAATAATGGCAAGATTCTAGAGTGCTGTTGGAGCAGTTCCGAACCAGGCAAGTGGAAAGTATTGCATCCACACTACTTTGTGGAGTCACGTGAGTCATTTGCTACAGAATATCCAATTTTGGAGGTGGTACCATGTAGGGGTATGTGTTTGAGGGCTTTGTTGTTGGCATCTTTACCATTCTCTTTTTAAAAAAATAATTTATTGGCATTTCTCATTTAAAAAAAATAAATTTAGAGTACCCAATTAAGGGGCAATTTAACGTGGCCAATACACCTACCCTGCACCTCTTTGGGTTGTGGGGCGAAACCCACACGAACATGGGGAAAATGTGCAAACTCCACATGGACAGTGACCCAGAGCCAAGATCGAACCTCAGACTTTGGCGCCGTGAGGCAGCACTGCTAACTACTGTGCCACCATGCTGCCCCATTTCTCATATTTACAAACAGTTGTATATATACACATCTCATTTTTCTTGCCCGCGCTAATTTACTTTATTGTACAGAGAGGTTAATTTTGTCCTTCGTTTAACTGACCCGATGTACACTTCGCTGCCCTCTGGATCGGTCTATAGTCCCCCCCCCCCTTCCTCCCCCACTTTGGCTCCCCCACCCCTTCCTCCCCCACTTTGGCTTCAGTTGTGATTTTCTTTTATTTTCTGGGAAAAAGGGGAGGGGGTAGTCCCTCCTCTTCTCTTGTGGTTTCCCCATCTTCCTTTTGTCTCTCCTATGTCCTACACCCCCCCTCTCCCACTTGTATGTTGCGCAGTCCTTTGGGTCATCTATCTTGGTTTTATATTCTTGGCTTACTCCTCGTTGCTGGCCTCAAACAGGTTTTGGAACAGGCCGACAAACTGCCCCCCAGTATCCAGGCCAGGAAGCCTTCTTCCAACCCTCAGATGGCATACTTTATATTCTCTAGGTGGAGAAATTCCGAGAGGTCAGCGAGCCAGTCTGCAGCTTTGGATAGTGATGCCGATCTCCAGCCGACCAAGATTCTCTGGTGTGCGATTAGGGAAGCAAAAGCAAAGGCGTTAGCCCCCTTACCCATATGTAGTTCGCCTTTACCATTCTCGCTGGCCAGGTACTCCGCGAGCCCAGTGGTGGTGTTGGCCCGAAGGGTGTGGGGGCAGTGGAGGCAGCATTTGGGGTTGGAGGGTGCCTCGGTGTCGGCACCGATCTGTAATAACCATAGGTTTCTGCCGGCGGGGTTGGATGCGAGGTTTAGGGGGTGGCGACAGGCAGGGATTGAGCGCTTCAGTGACTTGTTTATAGGGGGCAAATGTGCAGGGCTGGAGGACCTGGAGGAAGTGTATGAGTTGCCCTGGGGAATGGCTTTAGATACCTGGCTTTGATAAGGAGAGAGGTGCTATCCTTTCCTGGGCTTCCGCCCTTGGGGGTTGTAGGACAGAATAGGGGAGGGGTGGGGAAGGTATCAGATATCTATGGGGAGTTGATGGAGTGGGAGGGAGCTCTGGTGGGGACATTAAGTGTAAATGGGGGGAGTTGGGAGGGGAGGTGGGGCCAAGATGTGGGCAGAGGCCTTGCGGAGGGTGAATGTGTCCTCATCATGTGCAAGGTTAAACCTCATCCAGTTATAAGTGGTGCATACGGTCAGGATGGTGGCGAGTGTGAGTAGGTTCTTTGCGGGGGTAGAGGATAGGTGTGGGCGGTGCACGGAGGGAGGCGGGGAAGAGAACGGGAATCACATCCACATGTTCTGGGCGTGAGGGGGTTCTGGCAGGGGTTCTCGTACATGTGCTGGGTATGGAAGTGGTTCCGAGATCAGACGTGGCAATATTTGGGGTGTCGGAAGACCTGGGAGTGAGAGAAGCCGATGCTTTGGCCTTTGCTTCCCTGATAGCCCAGAGATTGGATTTTGCCAGGGTGGTGAGACTCAGAGCCACCGAAAGCGGGCACGTGGGTGAGTGAGGGGGGGGGGGGGGGAAGGGAGGGGCTAAAATAGGGAAGACGGGATGTGGTGGAGGGTTCATATCGGGGGGGCAGGTGGGGTGTAGTTGTTCATTGAGTTGTTCTGTTGCTCTTCTGATTTTGTATGTGTATATGTGAAAATGCCTTGAATAAAATATTTTCTAAAACAAAATATCCAATTTCTAATTTGCAGTCACAATATTTATCTAGCTGGTCAGTTTCTTGTCAATATTAACTCCAAAGATGTTGATGGTGGAGACGTCAGTGATGTTAATGCTGTTGACCTTCAAGGTGGTTGGGGTTAGATTCTTTCTTGTTGATGATGGTCATTGCCTCACACATGTTTTCTGCCACTGATACTGTACTCTGCTCGTGGTTTTTTTTAAAGTACTGGTCTCACAGTTTGGAGTTTGTGAATTCAAATCTCATGACAAGTGAATTCAAGAAATCTTGTTAATGTGTGGACTAGATCCATAAAACAATGTCATATTTGTAAGGTCAACAACGCTTTTATTGTGTCATTGACGTTTATTTAGGTCACAATGTTTCAATAAAGAAAAAAACCTCTCTCCAACTATATAATTCATCACATTTCTACCCCTCTTCAGCTCTGGAAAAGAGTCATATGGACTCGAAACGTTAACTCTATTACTTCCTTCACAGATGCTGCCAGACCTCCTGAAGTTATCCAGCAATGTTTGTTTTTATTCCACATCTACCAACTTTCTTTAAAGTTCTATTTTATGGTTAATGTTATGTTTAAAAACGCTATCCCTACCTTACTTCTGATCGTCAACTACTTTGCTTCGTCCCAACCCAAAGGAAGCAATTTAAAGCGCAGAAGAGGTAAAGGACAAAAGCTCTGGGGCGGAATTCTCCACAGGGGGCCGAATTCGTGAAGGCTGTTGTGAACTCGGCCGAGGTTCACGACGGCCTCGGAGCCCGCTCCCCACACCTAATTCACCCCCACCCGGGGGGCTAGGAGTGGGCCTCCGTCTTTCTCGGCAGCGACCTCATCACGCCGAGAATGTGAAGTCATCCGTGCATGCGCGGATGACATCAGCGCGCAGACGGTACGAACCCGCGCATGCGCGGTGCCGTCTTTCTCCACCGCCGCACGGCAAGACGTGGCGGCTTGATCTTGCCGGGCGGCAGAGGGGAAAGAGTGCGTCCGTTTTGGACGCTGGCCCAACGATCGTTGGGCACCGATCGCGGGCCTGTCCCCTCCCGAGCAGTCGCGGTGCTCCCGTCCAAATCGGGCCCCTAGATGCCCCAAACGGGCATCTGGCGCCCGTTTCACGAACGCAGCGACCAGGTGTGGTTGCTGCTGTGGTGAAACGGGCGTGAAGGGCCGGCCGCTCAGCCCATTGGGCTCGGAGAATCGCCGTTCGCCGTGAAAAACGGCGAGCTGCGATTTTTCCAAGCCGGGGTGGGGGGGGGAGAGAATCGCTGGGGGCGCGTAAAAAATGTTGGGAGACCCTCCCACGATTCTCCCACGCCACGTGGGGAGCGGAGAATTCCACCCTAGTGTTTCAATTTGTAAAGGATATTCCCAGTGAGTACAGCTCCCTATCAGCTGCATGGAATATTTTCTTATGTTTCTTCTCAATATAAATAGGGAAATCATTTGAATAAAAAGGATAACCTTGCAATTTCCTTCATCTTTCAAAACATGAAGGTGGAAGTGCGTTAATTATGAGATGCATGGACCTTATCAAATACAAAGCTTTTCAATTTGTTTCCTGCAGACTTCAACATATGCTTAGCTCAGAATAACACTGATTAACTTACCAATGCAATCGTTGTTATGTGAGAGCATAAATCCAGGAAAGCACAAACAGCTATAGGAACCAACTGTGTTCTTACAGGTCCCATTGCCACATGGCTGCCGTTCGCATTCATCAATATCTGGGCAAATTAAAGGGAAAAGTCAGTGTCAGTGGGAAAAATGTTTTGTTTAATATCCAATTTTTTACAGGTCAAAAATGAACATTCAAGTAATCAGACTAACAGGCATACATTCATTTGATGTGGCTTTCCTACTGGCCGGAGTTATTTTGCTATATATAGCTACAGCTGCCCTAGTGTCACCCCGATGCCACTATGAGCCTGACTCTCCCAATAATTTCCTCCCCACCTCTGGAAGCTCCACTTGGGACCTCTCCATGTGGCCATCATATGAGTGCTGAGTAAATCATGTCTTGATCCTCAGTGTAACGACATATGGATTAAATCCATGACTCATCAATCAGTGGCTATTTGCAGTCATAAGTCAACAGACTGGAGGACCTGGCGGCGATGACGTAGGAAGCCGCACATTTGGGAGCTCCCGTTTCAAACGGACTTTTCGGCTCTTTTTAGAGCCCAAAACGGAAATTTTTCGACGTCTCCCGGTGGGAGAAGGTGTGCTGATCGACTTTCCCCGCAGTTCATGACTCGAACTCGGAGTGGAAAGGGGGAAAAAACGGCAGCAGCTCCCCAGAAAAAACGGGGGAAGGAATCCAAGATGGCGGCCGGCAGAGCTCCAGAGGAGTGGAAGCAGTGGGCCCAGGAGCAGGAAGCTGCTCTCCTGCGCTGTTTTGCAGACTTCAAGGCTGAGGTACTGAGCTCTCAGCAGGAAACGAACAAAAGGTTCTCGGAGATTCAGACGACCCAGGGTGCTGCCATCAAGGAGTTGCAGACGCAGGCCACTGAACGAGAGGAAGAGGCCGGGATCCTCGTGAGTAAGGTGGAGGGACACGAGGCACTCCACAAGAAGTGGCAGGACCGCTTCGAGGAGCTTGATCACCGCATGAGGCGGAAAAATCTGCGGATCTTGGGCTTTGCGGAGGGGCTGGAGGGGTCGGACCTGACAACCTACGTGGCTGCGATGCTGAACTCGCTAGTGGGGGCCGGGTCTTTCCATCTGCCCTTGGAGCTGGAGGGAGCCCACAGAGTACTGGCCAGGAGGCCTAAGGAGAATGAACCCCCGCGTGCGGTGCTGGTGAGGTTCCACCGGTTCAGTGATCGGGAGTGTGTGCTGCGCTGGGCCAAGAGGGTGAAGAGCAGCAACTGGGAGAACGGGGTAGTACGGATCTACCAGGATTGGAGTGCGGAGGTGGCTAAGCGGCAGTCCGGGTTTAATCGGACGAAAGATGTGCTTTACAAGAAGAAGATTAAGTTCGGAATGTTGCAGCCTGCGCGCCTGTGGGTAACTTATTCGGACCGGCATTATTATTTCGATTCCCCGGAGGAGGCGTGGGCCTTCGTGCGGACGGAGAAACTGGACTTGAACTAGGGATTGGGGGTTGCGGGGTCGGTTGTAATACTTTATTGCTGGATTCTGCAGTTGCTGTGTTCTCTTTTTCTGTACTTTTACAATTTTGATATAGGTATTTATGGGGGTGTTGTTCTGTTATGTTTTATGCTGTGGGGCATTGTTTGAGTTTTGTATCTTGCGGGGAGGGCTGGGGGGGTTTGTTGTATTCTATGTCGGGTTGGGGGTATGGAGTGGGGCTGGTATTTGGGCGCTGCATCAGAAGGGTGTGGTGGGGCAGTGCGAAAGCGCGGGCTTTCCTCCGGTTTCCCGCACCGCGGGGCTGGGGGGTGGAGACGATGATGGGGGGAGGCGGGGCCTTAACTGGTTCTTCCCCGCGCTGGAGCGGTGCCTGGAGGAAGGATAGGATGGGGGATGATCCCACTTCGGGAGGGTTCGGGTTATTGGCGGGTGTTTCCGGGGTCAGCAGAAGTTAGCTGACCCACGGAAGTACAATGGAGGACGGTTCGCGGCTAGGAGGGTTCCTAGCCTGGGGTGGAGGGAGGGGGGGAAAGGGGAATACCGGGTTGCTGCTGGAAGGGTCAGGAAGGAGCTGGTGGGGGCCGGGGGGACAGAGGTGAGGTGTTGTCGCTGTGGGGACTGGGTCGGGCAAGGGGTGCTGGCCTGGGGCGGGCAGTCGACGGGCTATGGCTAGTCGACGGGGGAGGGGGGGGGGACGCCTTCTGATCCGGTTGGTGGAATGCGAGAGGATTGAATGGGCTGGTGAAGCGGTCGAGGGTACTTGCTCATCTGAGGGGGCTAAAGGCAGATGTGGCAATGCTTTAGGAGACCCACCTGAAGGTGGTGGACCAGGTCC
Organism: Scyliorhinus canicula; assembly: GCF_902713615.1. Lineage (NCBI taxonomy): Eukaryota > Metazoa > Chordata > Chondrichthyes > Carcharhiniformes > Scyliorhinidae > Scyliorhinus > Scyliorhinus canicula. The sequence goes on along the minus strand of NC_052169.1, from coordinate 19,052,017 downwards.
GTCTGAGGAAGGGGTGGGTGGGGCAGGTTTTCCACTCTGGGTTGGATGTGAAGAACCGGGGAGTGGCGATTCTGGTGGGGAAAAATGTGTTGTTTGAGGCATCGGAGGTGGTGGCGGATAGGGGGGATAGGTATGTTATGGTTAGGGGCAGGCTACAAGGAGAGAAGGTGGTACTTGCTAGTGTGTATGCCCCAAATTGGGACGACGCGGGCTTTATGAGGCGTATGTTGGGACGGGTCCCGGATCTAGAGGCAGGAGGTCTGATCATGGGGGAGGACTTCAATACGGTGTTGGATCCTTCACTGGATCGGTCCAGCTCTAGGACGGGTAGGAGGCCGGCGGCGGCCAAGGTACTGAGAGGGTTTATGGACCAGATGGGAGGGGTGGACCCATGGAGATTTGTGAGGCCGAGGGCACGGGAGTACTCTTTCTTCTCCCACGTACATAGGGTCTACTCTCGGATAGATTTCTTCGTGGTGAGTAGGGGACTGATTCCGAGAGTGGAGGAGGCCGAGTATTCGGCCATTGCAATCTCTGACCACGCTCCGCATTGGATGGAGTTGGAGATGGGGGAGGTGCGGGACTAGCGCCCGTTGTGGCGGTTGGATGTGGGGTTGTTGGCGGAGGAGGAGGTGTGTAGGAGGGTCCGGGCAAGTATTGAGGGGTACCTCGAGGTGAATGATACGGGGTAGGTTCAGGTGGGGGTGGTCTGGGAAGCCCTGAAAGCAGTGATTCGTGGGGAGCTGATATCCATCCGGGCACATAGGGAGAGGAGCGAGAGGAGTGAGAGGGATAGACTGGTGGGAAGGATGCTGGAGGTAGACAGGAGGTACGCAGAGGCACCAGAGGAGGGACTGTTGGGGGAGAGGCGCAGCCTGCAGGCTAAATTTGATTTGCTGACCACTAGAAAGGCGGAGGCACAGTGGAGGAAGGCACAAGGGGCAGTGTACGAACATGGTGAAAAGGCGAGTAGGATGCTGGCTCATCAGCTCCGCAAGCGGGAAGCGGCAAAGGAAATTGCTGGAGTGAGAGACAAGAGTGGGAATGTGGTGCGGAAGGGGGTAGAGGTGAATGAGGTTTTCAAGGACTTTTACGGGGAACTGTACCGGTCGGAGCCAACGGGGGAGAGGAGGGGAATGAAGAGGTTCGTCGACGGGCTTCGTCTGAAGGTGCAGGAGGAGCGGGTGGAGGGGTTGGGTGCACCGATTGAGCTGGAGGAGCTAGTTAAGGGGATCGGGCAGATGCAGCCAGGGAAGGCACCGGGGCCGGATGGGTTCCCGGTGGAATTCTATAAAAAGTTTGTGGACCTAGTGGGCACCTTACTGGTGCGGACACTTAATGAGGCGTGGGAAGGGGGGACTTTGCCCCCAACGATGTCGCGGCCGCTGATCTCGTTAATCTTAAAGAGGGACAAGGACCCCCCAGCAGTGTGGTTCATACAGGCCCATATCTCTCCTCAACGTAGATGCCAAGGTGCTGGCTAAAATCCTGGCCACCAGGATAGAGGACTGTATGCCAGGGGTTGTACACGAGGACCAGACAGGTTTTGTTAAGGGAAGGCAGCTGAACACGAATGTGCGGAGATTGTTGAATGTCATCATGATGCCGGCGATTGAGGGGGAGGCCTTCGATAGAGTGGAGTGGGGATACTTATGGGAGGTGTTGGGGAGGTTTGGATTTGGTGAAGGGTTTATTAGATGGGTGAGGTTGCTATATGAGACCCCGATGGCGTGCATGGCCATGAATGGGAGGAGGTCGGAGTACTTCCGGCTTTACCGAGGGACCAGGCAGGGTTGCCCCCTGTCCCCCTTGTTGTTTGCATTGGCAATCGAGCCGCTGGCGATGGCGTTGAGGGATTCAGAGAGGTGGAGAGGTTTAGTGCGAGGTGGGAAGGAACATAGGGTGTCGTTGTATGCCGATGACCTGTTACTGTATGTGGCGGACCCGGTGGGAGGGATGCTGGGGGTGATGGAGCTGCTAGATGAGTTTGGGACCTTTTCAGGTTATAAACTAAATTTAGGCAAGTGTGAGGTGTTTGTGGTGCACCCTGGAGACCAGGAGGAAGGAATTGGTAGGCTCCCGCTTAGGCGAGCAGGAGAGAGTTTTAGGTACCTGGGGGTGCAGGTGGCCAGGGACTGGGGGACTCTTCACAAACATAATTTCACCAGACTTGTAGATCAAATGGAGGAGGAGTTCAAGAGGTGGGACATGTTGCCATTGTCGTTGGCGGGGAGGGTGCAGTCCGTCAAAATGACGGTGCTTCCGAGGTTCTTGTTCCTCTTTCAGTGCCTGCCCATCTTTATCCCCAGGGCCTTCTTCAGGAGAGTGACTAGCAGTATCTTGAGCTTTGTGTGGGCACATGGGACTCCGAGAGTGAAGAGGGTTTTCCTGGAGCGAGGGAGGGATAGAGGCGGGCTGGCGCTGCCCAACCTTTTGGGGTACTATTGGGCGGCCAATGTGTCAATGGTCCGTAAATGGGTGATGGAGGGGGGAGGGGTGGCGTGGAAAAGAATGGAGATGGCGTCATGTAGAGGTACGAGCCTGGGTGCCATGGTAACGGTGCCGCTGCCGCTCTCCCCTAAGAGGTTTACCACGAGCCCGGTGGTGGCGGCGACCCAAAGTGGCAGGTTTTAAAGTGCGTCTTGAAAGAAAAAAAAGTAGAGGCGAAAGAGTAGAAGAGGAAAGGAAGCACAGAGTTTGGGACTTGACAGCTGAAGGCAAAGTCACTAATAGAGCAGCAATTAAAACAAGAGGCCAGAATTAGGTGCACGGAAGTCTTGGGAGCAGCAGGGCCATGGAAGGAGTTGCAAAAAAGGGGTGAAAATTTTTAAATTGGTGTGTCGGCTTCCCCAGCCGTGCAATGTGGGTTAGCAAACAAAGGGGCGATCAGTAACCATAACTGGAAGAAACAACGGCATGGTGGCAGGATTTTGGATGATTTCAAATTCAACTTGGAATGTTTGGAACAGTGCATATTAACTGAAGTATCATGGAGCAGGTGACAGTCTTGAAATTGGTTGTCTGCTAACGCAAAAACTGCATAGATTCTTCCACAAGAAAATTACCAAAGTAGATGTATTTCTAGCTGCAAATGTGTGGTAGAGGATACCATGTGCTTATAGTGTGTCAGAAGCACATGACTGGTTATTTACTCACCCATACACATAGTTTTATCTGGAGTTGCTTTGAAGCCATTGCGACAGGTGCAGTAGTAGCTTCCTACCGTGTCAGTGCACTGACCATGACTACAAACATTAGGGATATCATGACATTCATTACGATCTGTAGGCAAAAGAAACAGAATTTCCAAAATTGTACCAACAATGAGCCGCAATCTTTTACTCATAAAAATGAGTATTGGTTTTAACAACTAAAACATTTGAATACCAAAAATCTGTAATATTAGAACATACAAGTTTGTCAGTATCTGAAAAGTAAAACTGAAGATGGTAAGCTTTTAGGTGGAGACCAACCTTGCTGTCGGCTCCTGCCTCATGTTTTTTCTCTTTTCAAATTTGATGGATGTGCATTTCCATAGTTTTCTGTTTTGCTACACATAGGGTATCACTGATAAACATCAGAAACTGAACTAACATGGTATATGTTCATTGCATATCAACGGCACGTTAGCACAGTAGTTAGCATTGTTGCTTCACAGGTCCGGGATTCGGCTTGGGTCACTGTCTGTGAAGAGTCTGCACATTCTCCCCATGTGGGTTTCCTCCGGGTGCTCCAGTTTCCTCCCACAAATATCGAAAATACATGCTTGTTAGGTGAATTGGACATTTTGAATTCTCCCTCAGTGTACCCGAACAGGCGCTGGAGTGTGGCAACTAGGGAATTTTCACAGTAACTTAATTGCAGTAAGCCTACTTGTGACAATAATAAAGATTATTATTAATTGTATGCAGATGTTTGACATTCACTGTGAGTTTACTTAAACTCTATAAACCCACAGAGTAAAACGGTGGTTATTAGGGTTAGGATTATCTGTGTAATCTGCTACTCTGTAAATAAATTACACATGTGCACAAAATTGGTGCAATTCTATTCTTCATCAACTGGCTTTCTGCAATGGAACTATATGGGCATGATTCTCCTGAAAATTTTCCAAGTGTTGTAGCTAGCAGGAATTGCCGCAAGTCTCTCCTCCCTCGCCCCTACCCCCGGTTAACAAAGTCGAGCAGCACTTAAACTCAGCCAATATCAGCCAGCTCGCAATAATGGCACCAAGGAGACCGGCCCTAGACTCGGGGATGCTGACCTGGGGAGGCTCCTTGATGCGCTGGAGGGCGCAAGGAATGTCCTGTTCCCCGGGGGTCTGGAGGGTGAGCCACAAGGCAGCCAGTGCTGCCTGGAATGAGGTTAGTTCCAGCAGTATGACCAAGAGGATTGGCCAGCAGTGCAGAAAGGTCAACGACTTGCACCAGGCAGCACAAGAGAGTAGATATCATCGACACCCCCGCCCCCCCCAAGGGAGCATCCACTCCCCAACTCATTGCACCCCTCCCTTTCCCTTCCCCCCCACCCCGCCTTCATATCCCCTCTCTCACCACTGAGCCACATGTGTGGCTAACGATTCACTCTCTGGGTCTCCTCAGGAAAAGCTCTCCCACAATCGTCAGGAGAGGGCCAAGACCGGTGGTGGGGTGCCAGACTTGAGAATCCTCACGTCCTTCGAGGAGAGGGCCCTGGAGGTGACTGGGGTGGCTGAGGATAGATGAGGGTGGATGCCGCAGAGGTGAAGAACCTCCGGGCTCCACCTGGGCTACCTGTCAAACGTGAGTAGTGATTGAATTACTGACTGACCCAACCCTCCCATTGACCACATGCCCAATCTCCTGCAGGTCCTCCAACCAACGGTGCCTGCCCATCCCGGGTGACTCCCTCTCCTGACTCTGAGGAGAACACCACCGAGGATGCCACCGTGGTCACCAGCACAGATACATACATCTCAGTGGGACATGTTTGTGGCCAGGCTCCTGGGGCACAATCTGGTGAGCCCCACACTATTGCTGATGTACATCAGGCGGAGGCAGGAACCCCCAGGTGACACAGCAGTCGGAGGGCTGCTGGATCCCAGGACCCAGCTGGGTCCCAGCCTGATGCCTAGCCTCTGGAACAGGGTTACCCCGAGCTGATGGAGACGTTAGGGAGCGGCCAGGACATTCAGAGGGAGATATCAGCGTCACTCCAGCAGATCCATAGCCACTTGGAGGAGTCCCAGAGGCTACGGGTGCAGGGGATGGCGCCGGCAACGAGTGGCACCGAGGCCAGCACTGCTAGGGTAGCGACCGCAGTGGAGAGTCTGGTGCACGACGCAGCACTTTTCAGGATTAAATTCCATCTGCCACATTTCTGCCCATTTGACCATCCCGTCTATATCTTCCTGTCTCCCAAGACTCTCAGCCTCACTGTTAACCATTTGGCCAATCTTTGTGTCATCCGCAAACTTACTGATCCCACCCCTTATATAATCATCTCAGTCATTTATATAAATGACAAATAACAAGGGACCCAGCACAGATCCCGGTGGTACGCCACTGGACACTGGCTTCCAGTCACTAAAGCAGCCGTCTGGCATCACCCTCTGTTTCCTACAGCTCAACCTGCTTTGAATCCACTTTATCAAGTTCCCCTGTATCCAAGGTGCATTTGCCTTCTTTCCAAGTCTTACACGTGGGACCTTGTTAAATGTTTTGCTGAAATCCATGTAAATTACATCAACTGCACTACCCTCATCTACACACTTGGTAACGTGAAAAAATTCAATCATATTTTTAGGCATGAGCTCCCTCTGACAAAGCCATGCTGACTATTCCTGATCAAACTTTGCCTCTCAGTGGAGATAGATTCGCTCCTTCAGAATATTCTCCATTAGTTTCCTCACCACTGACGTGAGACTCACTGGCCTGTAGTTCCCTGGCTTATCCCGACAGCCTTTCTTAAATACTGGGACCACATTTGCGGTTCTCCAGTCCTCTGGCATCTGTCCTGCAGTCAGAGAAGAATAAAAAATTTTGATCAGGACCCCTGCAATCTCCTCCCTCGCCTTCCACAGCAACCTGGGCCACAATTGTCTGGACCCGGAAGTTTCTCCACTTTTAAACCTGCGAACATCTTCAATATCTTGTCCCTCCCTATGACAACTTGCTCAACAACCTCACTGTCTCTCGTTTCCCAATTTCCATATCTGCCTCCTCATTTGCTTGGGTTTATGCTAATAGTTTATACTAATTGCAATACTTTATAATAATAATAATAATCTTAATTGTCACAGTAGGCTTGCATAAACACTGCAATGAAATTACTGTGAAAAGCCCCTAGTCGCCACATTCTGGCGCTTGTTCGGGTACACAGAAGGAGAATTCAGAATGTCCAAGTCACCTAACCTGCACATCTTTGGACTGTGAGAGGAAATTGGAACACCCGGAGGAACCCCACACAGACACGAGGAGAACGTGCAGACTCCACACACAGTGACCGAAGCGGGGAATTGAACCTGAGACCCTGGTGCTGTGAAGCCGTAGTACTAACCACTGTGCACTTGTGAGTAAAGGGAAGATGATTCCTAACTTAGGGATAAATATTTCCTTTCTTGCTCCTTCAATGTGCATTACAAATCATCAAGCTTCTAGATCCTGATTTCCCTTCATTAACTCCAATGGATGAAACATTGCAGGTTGGGTATTTATAAATCACTGATGTACACTTTCAGTGAAAGCCAGTACTGATACCAGGAACAGTGAAATTTTCAGTTTCTCTTAGTTAATTACATTAATATGAGATATGAAAAAAGATATTTACTAGTTTATTGTTTTTAACAAGGCCTCGGCTCCTTTACGGAAAGGTTCTTTCCAGTATATATTTGGCATCACCAATATGTCAGGAGGGTCTTAATGTGCTAATCAGTTTTCCTTGAATACTTTCTTGGAATGTTTGAATAGTCTCATTTAAAGCATTTTGATCTTCCCACTGATATTTTAGAATTAATATACACATATTTCTATCCAACATGCATAAATGAAAATAATTGCAGGAAATTAATACTTCCTTTTCATGAAAAATAGGTATTGTGGTGCACATTTGATTTTATTGTGCTTTTGTTTATTCTGCCCTACAACCATACACCAGGTTTGTAAAGATAAAGGGTAATGTAACAACCAATCTATACATAACTCAGAGTTCCAAATATTTATCAAAATTTGGACTTCTCTTTTTAGAAAACAAGGTCTGTAGGGGAGCTTTTTCATAGTTGAAAACACACAGCTACATTTAAATTTTAAGAGATGACTTACCGACACAATGTCCAGTTGGCGTGAGCCGGTAACCTGATAAACATTCGCAGCGATAGCTCCCAGGCGTGTTAATGCAATTAGCATTCTGTTGACATAGGGGCCCATTCTGACATTCATCCATATCTGGGTGAACAAAACAGGTGTTAACAAATTAAAACAACTTTGTAACTATGTTCCACCTCAGCGTTTTCAGAATCGGTTATCAATTTTAATGGCAAAGGAGTCTCAGCATCAAAACACTGACAAAAGAATCAAAAAGCTATTAAAAAATGACACAGACCCTTTTTGTGTATGTGGTTTTTGCTGTTAATCTTTTGATATTTTTGCTTGCCAAGTGTGTACATTGGAATAGTAACCCGAATCTTGAATGATACAGAAGTCAACAGTGTCAGTGAGTTGAATTAATGCCATAGAATATTTTTTACACAAACCTACCACCATTTAAAAAATGGAATTTGGAACATAAACTGACATTTGGGCAGTATTTATACTGCCATGTTCTGGCATCCACTATTCTGGTGGACTAAATAGACCACCTTAATTACTGTGAGTGTATGGGGTGGGGGGACGGGGTCGGGGAGGCATAGCAAGAAAGAATGCCAATTGAATAAAATAAGGGGCGGGATTTTCCTCCCATCCGCAGCATGTTCTGCAGCAGCAGAGGGTGGCATGCCAGGCAGGATCTTCTGGTCCCGCTGGTGTCAACGGGGTTTCCCGTTGAATGCACCCCTTGCCGTCATTAAACTCGCGATGGAGGTGTGCCGCTGGTGGGACCATAAGACCCTGCCAGTGTGAATAGCCAGAAAATCCCACCAAATAAGTGCGCAAAGTATCACTTGCGTGTGGGATGGAAGAAAACTACAGGAATACATACATAGAAGATAGGAGCAGGAGGAGGCCTTTTGGCCCTTCGAGCCTGCTCTGCCATTCATCACGATCATGGCTGATCATCCAACTCAATAGCCTAACCCTGCTTTCTTCCCATAGCCTTTGATCCCATTCTCCCCAAGTGCTATATCCAGCCAACTCTTGAATATATTCAAAGTTTTAGCATCAGCTACTTCCTGTGGTAATGAATTCCACAGGCCCACCACTCTTTAGGTGATGAAATGTCTCCTCATCTCTGTCCGAAATGGTTTACCCTGAATCCTCAGGCTGTGACGCCTGGTTCTGGACACACCCATCATTGGTAACATCTTCCCTGCATCTCCCCTGTCTAGTCCTGTTAGAATTTTATAAGTCTCTATGAGATCCCCCCTCATTGTTCTGAACTCCAGCGAGAATAATCCCAACCTAGTCAATCTCTCCTCATATGACAGTCCCGCCATCCTTGGAATCAGTCTGGTAAACCTTCACCGCACTTCCTCGAGAGCAAGAACATCGTTCCTCAGAGAAGGAGACTAAAACTGCACACAATACTCCAAGTGGGGTCTCACCAAGGCCCCGTACAATTGCAGCAACACATCCCTGCTTCTATACTCAAAACCTCTCGCAATGAAGGCCAACATACCATTAGCCTTCTTTACTGCCTGCTGCACCTGCATGCTTACCTTCAGCGACTGGTGCACAAGGATACCCAGGTCCTGCTGCACTCTCCCCTCTCACAATTTACAACCATTCAGGTAGTAATCTGCCTTCCTGTTTTTGCTTCCAAAGTGAATAACCTCACACTTACCCAAATTATACTGCATCTGCCATTGGTTTGCCCACTCGCCCAACCTGTCCAGGTCTTGCTGTAGGATCCCTGCATTGTCACAATTCACCCGCCTACCTAATTTGGTATCATCTGCAAACTTTGAGATGTTACATTTTGTTCCCTCATCCAAATCATTAATATATATTGTGAATAGCTGGGGTCCCAGCACCGATCCCTATGGTACCCCACTAGTTACTGTCTGCCAATTTGAAAAGGACCCATTAATCCCTATTCTTTGTTTCCTCTCTGCCAACCAGTTTTCTATCCACCTCAGTACATTTCCCCCAGTCCCATGTGCTTTAATTTTGCACAATAATCTCTTATGCGGGATTTTGTCAAACGCCTTCTGAAAGTCCAAATATACCACATCGACTGGCTCCCCCTTGTGAACTGTACTGGTTACATCTTCAAAGAATTCCAACAAATTCATGCTGACTCTGACTGATTCTGCCACTGCTTTCGAAATGTTCCGCTATAAAGGCCTTGATAATGGATTCAAGCATTTTCCCCACTACCGATGTTAGGCTTTCTGGTCTATAATTCCCTGCTTTCTATCTACCTCCCTTTTTGAATATCGGAGTGACATGGGCTACCCTTCAATCTGCAGGAACAGTTCCAGAGTCTATAGAATCTCGGAAGATGACCACCAACGCATCCACTTTTTCCAGAGCCACCTCCTTTAGGATTCTGCGATGCATGTTCTCAGGCCCTGGGGATTTATCCGCCTTCAATCCCATCAATTTTCCCCAAAACCATTTCTCTATTAATGTCTATCTCCCTCAGTTCCTCCCTCTCACTAAACCTTTCATTCTCCAACATTTCTGGTATCTGGTGTGTGTCCTCTTTTGTGAAGACAGAACCAAAGTATGTATTCAATTGCTCATCCATTTCTTTGCCCCTTATTATGCATTCCCCTGTTTCTGTCTGTCTGTACATTTCTCTTTACCAATCTCTTTCTCTTCACATATCAGTAGAAACTCAGTGTGAGTCTTTATGTTCCCTGCAAGCTTCCTTTCGTACTGTACTTTCCTCTTCTTAATCAATCCCTTTGTCCTTCTTTGCTGAATTCTAAACTGCTCCCAATCCTCAGACCTATTGGGCGGAATTCTCCGCTCCCGGGAAAAATCGGGAGGGCCGTCGTGAACTCAGACAAGTTTCACGACGACCTCGGAGGCCGCTCCTAGCCCCGCCGGGAGGGGAGAATAGGGGGCGAGGAGCGGCCTCCGAGAAACTCGGCTGAGTTCACGACGGCCCTCCTGATTTTTCCCGGGAGCGGAGAATTCCGCCCAATAGGTCTGAGGAGTGGGAGTAGTTTAGAATTCAGCAAAGAAGGACAAAGGGATTGATTAAGAAGAGGAAAGTACAGTACGAAAGGAAACTTGCAGGGAACATAAAGACTCACACTGAGTTTCTGATATGTGAAGAGAAAGAGATTGGTAAAGAGAGTTACGGTGCTCCGTAACTCTCGGCCGTGGGGACGTCGCGCCAAGAATGACGCAGCCGGCGCGCCTAATGACGACAGCCACGCATTCGCAGGTTGGCCGGCTCCAACCCGCGCATGCGCGGCTGACGTCATGATGCTGACAGCTCGAACCCGTGCATGCACGGTGGCCGTCTTTGCCCAGCCGCCCCGCAAGACGTGGCGGCTTGATCTCGTGGGGCGGCGGAGGGGAAATAGTAGGTCCGATTTGGACGCCGGCCCGACGATTACTGGGCACCGATCGCGGGCCTGTCCCCTCCCGAGCACAGTCGTGGTGCTCTTTCCTTGCTAGGCCACCTACAAGCCCCGAACGGGCTTCTCACTCCCGTTTCACGACGGCAGCGACCAGGAGTGTTTGCCGCCGTCGTGAAACGGCCCCGAACGGCAGGCTGCTCAGCCCATCCGGGTCGGAGAATCGCCGCTCGCCGTGAAAAACGGTGAGCGGCGATTCTTCTGAGCGGGGGGGAGAGAATCGCGGGGTGTCGTGAAATTAGTCGGGGGGCCCTCCCGCGATTCTCCCACCTGGCGTGGGGAGCGGATAATCGCGCCCATTATTTTTTTTGGCCAATCTATATGCTTCTTCCTTGTATCGGGTACTATTTCTAATTTCGTTTGTAAGCCATGAATTGGCCCTCTTACCGCATTTTTGCTTTTGTGCCAGGCAGGAATGAACAGTTGCTGCAGTTCCATCATGTTACGGTTGTTCATCCCCAAGGGGTCTCTCATATAGCCAGATTAGCAACGATTCCCTTCTCATTACACAGTACCCAGTCTAAGATGGCCTGTTCTCTAGTTTGTTCCTCCATATATTGGTCAAGAAAACCATCCCGTATACTCTCCAGGAATTCCTCCTCTACAGCATTGTAGCTAATTTGATTTACCCAATCTATGTGAAGATTAAAATCACCCATGTTCACCGATATTCCCTTGTTACATGCATCTCTAATTTCTTGTTTAATGCCATTCCCAACCTCACCACTGCAGTTTGGGGGTCTATATATTACGCCCACTAATGTTTTTTGTCCCTTGGTATTTCTCACCTGTACTCATACAGACGCCACATTGTCAGAGCTAATATCCTTTCTCACTACTGTGTTCATTTTCTCTTTAACCAGCAGAGTCACGCCACCACCTTTTTCTTTTATGCCTGTCCTTCCTAAGTACTGAAAACCCTGGGACATTCAGTTCCCATCCCTGTTCACCCTGCAGCCGTGTCTCCGTAAACCCAATTATATCATACCCATTTATATCTATCTGGAGGAGGAATTAAGTTGGAAGAATTCGGGAATTAGAGGGAATATTAGCGATTGTTCAACCAAGCAAGGTTGGTTCAATTTTAGAATTAGTAATAAGGGGCTGGATTCTCCCCTACCTGGCGGGGCGGTGGGGCTCGCGGCGGGATGGAGTGCCGTGAACCACTCCGGCGCCGGGTCGCCTCAAAGGTGCGTATTTCTCTGCACCTTTCGGGGTCAGGCCCTCACCTTGAGGGGCTAGGCCCGCACCGGAGTGGTTCCCGTCCCGCCGGCCGGCGGAAGTCTGTGCATGCGCGGGAGCGTCAGCGGCTGCTGATGTCATCCCCATGCATGCGCAGGGGATCACTTCCGCGTCGGCCATCGTGGAGGCTATGGCCGACGCGGAAGGAAAAGAGTGCCCCCACGGCAGAGGCCCGCCCGCGGATCGGTGGGCCCCGATCGCAGGCCAGGCCACCGTGGGGGCCCCCTCCCGGGGCCAGATCACCCCGCGCCCCGCCCAGGACCCCGCCCGCGCCGCTAGTCCTGCCGGTAAGGGAAGTGGTTTGATTCACGCCGGCGGGACAGGCATTACAGCAGCTGGACTTCAGCCCAGCCCGGAGAATCGCCGGGGGGGGGGGGGGGCGCGCCGACCGGCACAATTCCCGCGCCCGCCGAATCTCCGGTGCCGGAGAATTCGGCGGCCGGCGGGGTCGGGATTCACACCACCCCCCCAGCGATTCTCTGACCCGGTGGGGGTTCGGAGAATCTAGCCCAAGATCTGAAACCTTAAATGCATAAAACTACTACTCTAGAGCAGGGGTGGGCAAACTACGGCCCGCGGGCCGCAAAGTCTTTATGCGGCTCACCAAGATTTTTTTTTGTGTTTTTTTTTATATAAGGTTAATAAGGTATAGGGTGGATACGTTGACTTGAGTAGGGCGATCATTGCTCGGCACAACATCGAGGGCCGAAGGGCCTGTTCTGTGCTGTACTGTTCTATGGTCTCTGAGGCGCCCAGAATCATAACCGGGTGAAGCGCCATTTTTGAAAAGTAGAGAAAAAGAGGGCTAAAGGCAGGATGCCGCCGGGGGAAGCGCTGAGGTATATGCCGCACGCTGATTGGTTACAACCGGGACGATTAATTAATATACTATGCGGCCCTTTAAAATTGTAAATTTCTGAATGTGGCCCTTGCACGGAAAAGTTTGCCCACCCCTGCTCTAGAGGAATCACTGCCTTTGAGTGGGGTTTGCACAGATGTGGGAGTTATTGGGATGAGAAGCAATGCTCATCTATTATCCAGTATCTGACCATGATTGGCACTAACTATTCTGGAAAAGTAACAGGAGCTGGATGAAGTTAGAGCAACCTTCACTCAAGATGACCTCAAAACTCTCTTCAAGACTATCTGGTACTGACCACAGGCCTTCTTGGATTGTCGCCTTGGGCTGGATTCTCCCCTTAAGAGTTGGGAACCATGAGTTGAGCCATTTTTCAATATGTGTTCCTGACTTCTGAAAATTGGGGAACTCCCATGAGATATTGGCTTCAGTATTCGGTCAGCATCGGGCTGAATTGAGGATCCCCAGGAAAAGGCTGAAGGCAGCAACGGAGGTGTGTGGGTTATGAGGTGGGTTGGTTAGAAGGCCCATCTTGGATCACTGGGACATTGTCTCAGCCATGCACATAGTTGTTTGCCCTCTCGTCCTCACCAATCTCTCATGCTCCCTCATATCCCCCATGTCTTCTCATATCCTTAAGCCCTCTTCACCTCCACGCCCCATCGATATCTCTTCCATTACCCTCAGGTGTCCTCCATACCCGCTCTCCCAATATCCAGTAAGAAAAGATCAAATGGTCCATTGGAAAATCTGATAAGTCTTCAAAATGCTTCTGAAACTGATACAATAAACAAAGGCTTTGAAAATCTCCTTTGCAAAGAACTGCTCATCTTACATCCTCAAAAAAGCTCCACTGTACGACAGTCATTTGTAGTATTAATAAATAAAGCTTTAATCCTTTTAACAGCTCTTAATCTCACTTAGATAAACAAACAGGCATTTAAAAATTGCAAAGAAAGAATAACTTATTACCTCATTAAAATGTCAATAAAACAAAGCTAGCTCTTCCCATTGCAATTGTTAAACAGATCCCTGCTAAGCTGAATCCATTAACCCCGTTCTTGGAGCTCAGCCAAGCATTCATAATGAGGCAATCTGGAAACTGCTTCTATTGATAGTTACCAGATGGCCTCATTATTGATGCTTGGCTAAGCTCTTAGACTGACAATGGACTTCAGGCAATAGTGATACAGCTTGAAGGGGTCATTAAAACATCACTCACAATCAACTTAAGACTGCTTAAACATCAACTGTATCTGCATGTTTCTAAGCTAATAACTCCTTTGGGGACATAGGAATTGCTAAACACAAAAAGACCAAGATTTAAGTAGTTCACCTTCCACTATCCTGGTAGTCATTTCAGAGGTGTTGATTAATCATAGAAATCAATCTTTATCACATAGTCTGCAATAGACTCAGATATAACACAAAGAAAACCCCAGTGGTGGAAAGGTTTAGGAACCTGCTGTTCATCAGCATACACTGTTCAAATAAAAGTATTCACAAATTGGAGGTAACACACCAATATCATGACCGAGTTAATCACTGTTATAATTATTTGATCTTTCACAGGATCCAAATAGTAGCCATGCATTATTGGTAACATATGGGGCGGGATTCTCCTTTTCCCACGCCGGCGGGAAAATGGCGCAAACCACTCCGGTGTCAACAGCCCCTGAATTCTCCGCACTTCCGGGGGCAAGGTGGACGCTGGAGGGTTGGCACCGCACCAGCAGGCACCGAAGGGACTGCGCGAGTCCGCACATGCACCAAAGAGCCGGCGTGATCCCGCACATGCACAGAACCGTCGGCGTGTTCTGGTGCATGCGCGGGGGCACTCTTCTCAGCGCCGGCCATGGCAGAGCCCTATAGGGGCCGGCGCGGAAGGAAGGAGTGCCCGCATGGCACAGGCCCGCCCGCAGATCGGTGGACCCGATCGCAGGCCAGGCCACCGTGGAGGGCCCCCGGGGTCGGATCCCGCCACCCCTGCCAAGGACTGCCCCAGCCAACTTAACTGCCAGGTCCCGCCGTGTGGGACCATGTTTAATCCATGCTGGTGGGACTGGCCAAAAACGGGTGGCCGCTCGGCCCGTCGGGGCCTGGAGAATTGCCCGGGGAAGAGGGGGGGGGAAGAGGCGCTGCCAACGGCTCCCGACCGGCGTGGCATGAACCCTGCCTCCGCCTGAAAACCAGCAGCGGAGAATACGGCAGCCGGCGTCGGGCCATGATTTACGACGACCCCCGGGGATTCTGACAGCTGAACCCCACTGATGATCTATGCAGGGTCCAAATAGCAGGTTTACATTATCAGTAACATATGATCTATGTAATCGCATTCAAACGCAAGATGGCAAGAATATATCATTGATTTTTTTTATTCTTTAGGAAATAAATCAGTTAGAAAATGACGAACAATCCATTTTAACAGTTGGCAGGAGGTAAACTGCACAGTTGAAATTACTTTCTATTATGCTGTGCTGAGATGTAGATCTAACTAGCACTGTGGCATACAAGGAGTACCTCATAATGATTCCCGTACCAGCCTCCTCGTACAGGCGCCGTAATGTGGCGACTAGGGGCTTTTCACAGTAACTTCATTTGAAGCCTACATGTGACAATAAGCGATTTTCATTTTTCATTTTCATGAAAGAACATAGAACATAGAACGATACAGCGCAGTACAGGCCCTTCGGCCCTCGATGTTGCACCGACATGGAAAAAATCTAAAGGCCATCTAACCTACACTATGCCCTTATCATCCATATGCTTATCCAATAAATTTTTAAATGCCCTCAATGTTGGCGTGTTCACTACTGTTGCAGGTAGGGCATTCCACGGCCTCACAACTCTTTGCGTAAAAAACCCACCTCTGACCTCTGTCCTATATCTATTACCCCTCAATTTAAGCTCATTTTACAAATTGAGAAATATTTCCATGATACCTTCACAGCTGATCAGTTGATCATTGTATTGAAAGCCCATGGGACATTCACATCGGAAACTTCCAAGTTGATTAATGCATACACCATTAGCACAGATACCAGGGATCCAACGGCATTCGTCAATGTCTGAAAGGAAGTATATCTCCAGATTAAACTCATAAACAAATTTATATATAGCATGGACAAGTGTATTTTTCTCTGCTCATTAACACTCGCAAAATGTTGGTGCAACTTTGCACAGGACATTGATTCCTGGTTGAATCAATGTGCTTGGACTATTCTAGTACTGGCTGCAGTGGTGATGAAAGCAGATTTGAGGTGAATTGGAAATTCTTCAAGTCTTAGTGACAGAATTATGAAATTGACAGAGAGTTAAACAAGAAATCTGACCAAATAAGAGTACCAACTGTTGTTAGTGCTGGGGAAAGAGTGCCACAAGCTATATTGCACCCTATACCTCAATGAGGGTCAAGAAACCCAGTATTGTGAAATTTTGAGGTCTGAAAAGATGAACTTTTAAAATGTGCTTCATGGGAAATCCTGCGCCTAATTTGTCTGATTGTATAAATGTTGGTGCGCATTTCATTATTTTATTTAGATCAGTTTAAGTATAACACAGTTAACCTTTGTTAAACTCAAGAAAACCTTGCTTCTTGATTCGTTTATGATCACAGCGCATACTCACTGGCTCGACAAGAATATCCTTTTCAAACAGAAGAAATCTGTTGTGGTCAAAGACAAAAGGGCAAAGAGAAGAGCCATTCAACCCCTTCGCACCTGATCATAGCAGAGTCCAGTGTGTGAAATCTTCTAGATTCAACGAGAAGCACCAATACTCTGAAAGTCATCAAACTCGTAGAGACACATTGAATCTAAGAGACAAATATCTTTTTCAGAGCATGCTATGCAAAGAAATGCCACTCTCCAAGTGCTACAGGATGTTGTGATGAAAGGATGGCTTGAAACCATCAAGGACACACTTTATCCGTTCTTGGGATGTGGGTGACGCAGGCATGGCCAGCATTTGTTGCCTTTCCCTAATTGCGCTCACATTTGAAGAGTCAGCCACATCGCTGTGGATCTGGAGTCACATGTAGACCAGACCAGGTAAGGATGGCAGATGCCCTTCCGTAAAGGACATAAGCGAACCAGACGGGTTTTTACGACAATCGGCAATGGCTTCATGGTCATCATTAGACTTTTCATTCCAGATTTTTTTACGGAATTCAAATTTCACCATCTGCCTTGGTGGGTTTCAAAACTAGGTCTCCAGGCCATTATCCTGGGTGACTGAATTACTAGTCCAGTGACAATACTACGACATCACTGCCTCCCCAATAAGACAGTATCGGGCATACGAAGATATTGCCCAAGATGGCATCTTCTATAAGTAACTAGACTAATTATCCCTAAACAGACTTTGCTTTTCATTCGTTCACGGATATGGGCATCACTGTCTAGGCCAGCATTTATTGTGTATCCTTTCTTGTGCTCGAGAAAGTGGTGGTGTGCTGCCTTCTTGAATTGCTGCAGTCAACTGTTGTAGGAACACCCACAGTGCTGTCAGGAAGGGAGTTCCAAGATTTCGACCATTTAGAGGAGAAGAGGTATGTTGGAGTTTATCCATGTAAGCCATCACGGAATTGAGTCTAACCTGAGGAAAGCAACAGAAGTACTCTATGGCCAAGCATGAGCAATAAGATTAAGGACCACATCAGCCAGTACAGTGCTTATCATGCTAAGCAAGCTAAACTGCCACTTATGGCCATTTTTATGTGCTTCATTTTATTCAATTTTCTTCACTTTTTCAGGATACATTATTTTTACTGGAATCAGTGAAATTTTGCTATGTTTATTCTGTCACTGATAGATTGACCAATTAAATATTTCAGTGTAATTTATTATAAACTTCCTCGGAATATCAAACAGACTGTAAACATGTTTAAGTCTTACAACATTAAAAAAAAATGTAATAGTACAGATCTAAATCTGATTGAAACGAACAAGCAACAGTACAAATTGCTTGATGATGCCTGGAAATGCTTAATTAATGGTCTCATTAAATGCAGTTGCAGCACCTAGGTAGTTATATTTTAACAAACATAAATACATTTGAAATTGAATTTCATTACTTACGAGCATACATCATTCAAAAAAAGTATTCTACAAATAACCAAAAAAAATCTCTTACCAACTGGCTGCCCACTTATATCAATAATATAGCCAGGGGTCCGACTCCCGCAGAGAAACAGAAATTCATCTGAAACATGATTCAGCATATTGTCAAAATATTATACACATCATGCATTCTCATTCTAGTTGTAAAAGTTTTATAGCTGATGCACACGAACATACCTGTAACAGGAAGAGGGCACTGTTCACACGGCCTGTTCCAAGCTTTCCCAATCATGTATGAACAGCAGCACAGTTTCTTTGTCATATTAAAGGCCAACTCGCCATCACATGTGCCATTTTCAGTGTCAAAATATTTGAAGCAGAAACTCTTTCTATTGTCTGAAGATTAAGAGGGTAAAACCTTGTCACTAAACTGAAAGGTTACAGATAAACACAATTAAATTCAGTTGATTGAAAAAAATGTTTACAGCTGCTTAATATCCTTCCAGTTGGTTGATAAATACTTACCCATACAGTTGTTTCCACCATTAACCTGCATATAATCTGGTGGACAGATGCAGGTATAATTTCCTACCGTGTTGAAACAAGTACCAGGGCCGCAAATGCCAGGCGAGGTACTGCACTCATTAAGATCTAAAACAAAGCAGATAAGCAAAAGTTTTGGAGAATAACAATAAGATTTTCTTAGTTGGAAAATAAAACAAACTGAGATCAGTACAATACATTTTCTAATTTCTAGTATTTTATGATATTTAACATTACAAAAACTAATTTCGTGAATGGAGTGGAACTACCTGCGTCCCGTCGGAATAGGGATGTGACTTGGCCGGTAAATCCCACGAGAGGCTTCTTCCGGGATTCCCGACAGTCATTATGCCCCATGAGATCTTTTATTAAAAAATATTTTTATTCTCCTCCTTTTTCACATTTTCTCCCAAATTTACTCCCACCAACAATAAACAATAATCAGTAACGAATATGTCAATCCCCATATCAATAATAACAATCCCATCCTCCCACCAAACCCCAAACATTAGCCCGCATGTTCACACAAACAAATGACAAAAAGGAATCAGGAATCACCCATAGTCACCATAAATAAATACAGACAGCTGCCCCATGAGATCTAATGAGATCTAACGAGACGTCGCAATCTGAATCCTGTCCACAAGTGGCAGGATCCAGACTTGCTTGGTTAAGTGAGTTTAACTGTTCACTTAACTATGCCCACGCCAGAAATAACCAGCCCGGGATCTATTGGCCTAGCTAAAGAGACCCCAGCCGGGCACTGTTCAGCATTGGTCTTCACAAATGGGGACCAGGAGGAACGGCACTTGTGGGGGTCTCTTAGGTGACTGGAGACTCCTGGGCGGTTGGCCTCTGGGCAGGGTGGCACTCTGGCATTGCGGATGGCTCCCAAGCACCGTGGCTGCCAGCCTGACAGGGGAAGGCTGGCAGTGCCAAGGTGCCTGGATGGCATGTTGCCTGTGCTGGGGATCGGGCTGGGAGTGCCCTGCCTGTATGAGGTGGGGTGTGTGGGGGGGCATGAAGGCCCTCCAATAGGTGAGTTGGGGCATTGGGGAGGTCCGGGGGTTGTGTTGGGGGGAGGAGGGGGTCAAGCGATCGGGCACCATTTCTCTTCATCCACTGGCGAGCGGAACATCAGCGGGGAACCCCCAAAAATAACAGTCTCGTTCGATAGCGGGGTTGGTCCCGACACTACAAGCGCAGGGAATGACCCCGTAAACCCGCCCAAAGCGGTACTTTTTTTGTTAAATTGCGCCCGTGAATTAATGCAAATAAACTGTTACAGATTGGGATGGACTGTTCATTCTTCTGAGATTAACCTGTTCAGGATGAATGATGTTGAAGCCAGGGTACACAATTAATTATTTACATACAAGGATCCTCACCAGCTATTAGCTCATATTGGAAATTAGATCATGTTAACAATGACTCTTTGTAACAGTGCATATCCAAATTTCTGACACATTTCTGGTCAGCAAAATAAAATCTGTGATTATCAAATTGAGGATCAACATTATTGGAAATAAAGCACTTCCTCAATCCTAGGTACTCTAGGAGGGAGCATACAATGTAAGGTAGTAGTTTTCCCATCCTGCCCTCAATTTAAAAAGTTAGATTTGGGCTGCACACATCAAACACCAACCGTTTTATGGCCTCACTCATGTTGAAAGATTTTTCCCAGTGTCATCATCAATTGCTCAGATCAAATATGGCACAACCGAATACAGAATAAACCTTGTGCTACTCTGACCCACTCCAACTTCTATTGGGCCAGTGTAAATTCTCCCAATTCCAAAGGAAGATTGATAGTTTGGTGTCAATTGCCGAAGTTTTGTGTGTGCACCTTACACACATCGCGGGTTTACATTATAAAATTTAATTTTATGAAGGACTCTTACCTTTTGCTGAATGTGAATTGAGCCATGTTATTGTGTAAAGGAGGGTTTTCTAAAGGGGCGGGTCAATCATATAGCTGTATATAATTTGGATAAATGCCTGGCACAACAATGTTGTAACCAGTATCCTCCTGTTCTGGCACTGATTCTGCAGTGGTATTCTCCACCATGAATAGTCCTTTTTGTAACAGTGTCATTCGCCACGGCTGAAGAGAATTGCCTTGATCACTGAGAAGCCATCCTTCCAATCGCTAGATGCCCTCACATACTCCCGGCATGGGATGATCTTTGTTTCCACTTGGAAGCAGCTACTGACTGCATGATATGTACTTTGCAGTCACACATCATACATATATTTTTGGTGCAACCCTGTACTATATGGCACAGTGGTTTGGACTGTTGCTTCACAGTGCCAGGTTCGATTCCCAGCTTGGGTCACTGCCTTGTGCAGAGTCTGCACGTTCTCCCTGTGTCTGCTTGGGTTTCCTCGCGGGTTTCCTCTGGGTGCTCTGGTTTCCTCCCACAAGTCTCGAAAGACGTGCTTGTTAGGTGAATTGGACATTCTGAATTCTCCCTGTGAACCCGAACAGGCACCGGAGTGTAGCGACTATGTGGCGACGAGGGGCTTTTCACAGTAACTTCATTGCAGTGTTAATGTAAGTCTACTTGTGACACTAATAAAAATTATAATATTATTATTAGAGTCATAGATGTCGGGGCAGCATGGTAGCATAGTGATTAGCACAGTTGCTTCACAGCTCCAGGGTCCCAGGTTCGATTCCCGGCTGGGTCACTGTCTGCGGAGTCTGCACATCCTCCCTGTGTCTGCGTTGGTTTCCTCCGGGTGCTCCGGTTTCCTCCCACAGTCCAAAGATGTGCAGGTTAGGTGGATTGGCCATGGTAAATTGCCCTTAGTGTCCAAAAAGGGTAAGTGGGGGTTACTGGGTTACGGGGATAGGGTAGATATGTGGGCTTGAGTAGGGTGCTCTTTTTGTAAGGGCCGGTGTAGACTCGATGGGCCGAATGGCCTCCTTCTGCACTGTAGATTCTATGATTCTTTACAGCGGGGAAACAGGCCATTTGGCCCAGCTTGTCCATGCCGCCCTGTTTCGATTACTAAGTTAGTCCCACTTGCCCATATCCCTCTATACCCACCCTGCCCATGTAACTGTCTAATTGTTTTTTAAAGGAAAACATTGTACCTGCCTCTACCACTGCCTTTGGCAGCTTGTTCCAGATGCTCACCACCCTCTAAGCCTCCTATGCTGGAAAAAAGTCCCAGCCTATCCAGCCTCTCCTTAAACTCAGACCATCACGTCCTGGTAGCATCCTCGTAAATCTCTTTCTAGTTTAACAATATCCTTCCTATAATAGGATGACCAGAACTGAACACAGTATTCCATGTGTGGTCTTACCAATGTCTTGTACAACTTCAACAAAACGTCCCACTCCTGTATTCAATATTCTAACCAATAAAACTTAGCATGCTGAATGCCTTCTTCACCACCCTGTCCACCTATGACTCCACCTTCAAAGAGCTATGAACCTGTACCCCTAGATCTCTTTATTCTGTAACTCTCCCCAACTCCCTACCATTAACTGAGTCGGTCCTGCCCCGATTTGATCAACCAAAATGCATCACCTCACATTTATCCTGTTGCAATCTTATATAACCTTCTTCACTATCCACTATACCACCAATCTTGGTGTCATGTGCAAACTTAAAAACTTATTCATGTGACCCACTGCATTACAGTTAATCCATATGTGTACGTCAATCAATTCTAATGCTTAGAAAAGACAATTGTCTGCAGAATGGCAAATGCTCGTCATGTTGCTGGTCAGTGGAAAAGGTGTTCATAAAGAAGCAGTAACTTTTTGTGGTAACGATAGCTATTAAATTGGCTGAACTAGTAGCCATTACCTGCATCTTCTTAAATGTAATGACAGCAGTGTATTTGCTGCGTGTTTGATTTGCTGTCAGAAGCCGTTCCCTTTATGAGCCCAAAGTGTAGATTAGCAGTGTTATTTTTATTTTTTCTTTAATTTCTTAAAAATGTAAAGTACCCAATTCTATTTTTCCAATTAAGGGGCAATTTTAGTATGGCGAATCCACCTACCCTGCACATCTTTGGGTTATGGGGGTAAGACCCACGCAAAACGAGGAGAATGTGGCTGGTTTAGCTTACTGGGCTAAATCGCTGGCTTTTAAAGCAGACCAAGCAGGCCAGCAGCACGGTTCGATTCCCGTACCAGCCTCCCCGGACAGGCGCCGGAATGTGGCGACTAGGGGCTTTTCACAGTAACTTCATTGAAGTCTACTCGTGACAATAAGCGATTTTCATTTCATTTCATGTGCAGAGTCCACACGGACACGGGGCTGGGATTGAACCTGATCCCCCACGCCGTGAGGCAGTAGTGCTAACCACTGGGATGTGGCTGTCACAGGCGAGTCTAGTACTTGTTGTTCATTCCTAATTACCCTTGAACTGAGTGGCTAGTTGGGCCATTTTAGAGGTTAGTTGAAAGTCAACCACATTGCTATAAAATCTGAAGTCACATGTAGGGCAGACCAGGTAAGGATGAATGATTTCCTTTTCTAAACAGCATTAGTAAACCAGATGGGCTTTTATGATAGTTTGATGGTCATCAGCATTGAGACTAGCTTTCAAACCCAGATTTATTATTTAAATTCACCAGCTTCCAGGATGGGATTTGAACATAGATTCCCATTTGCCCGTGCCTGTGGATTACGAGCTCAGTGATGTTACCATTACATCACTGTCTCCCCATCTATTTCATATGGGTGGAAGGAGTGCATTGCAACTCCGCCCCTAATCACCTAGATAGCTCATACAGTGATATGCAGGAGGGGAATCGGATGCAGTAGAATTTCAGTCCCTCTAGGGGGTTGCAGCAATTGTCCACAAATTGCTAGTCAGCCACTGATATTTACTATTAATCCAATAGCAATGTCCACACTGTGAATAAGATATAATAATAATAATGATTGTTATTGTCACAAGTAGGCTTACAATGACACTGCAATAAAGTCACTGTGAAAAGCCCCTAGTCGCCACACTCCGGCGCCTGTTCGGGTACACCGAGGGAGAATTCAGAATGTCCAATTCACCTAACAAGCACGCTTTTCAGGACTTATGGGAGGAAACCGGATAACCCGGAGGAAACCCCGCAGACACAGAGAGAACGTGCAGACTCCGCACAGATAGTGACTCAAGCCGGAAATCGAACCTGGGACCCTGGCGCTGTGAAGTAACAGTGCTAAAGGGGCGGTAGCGAGGGAGGATGAAAGATGGGAAGGGGTGATGACGAGGGAGGAGGAGAGAGTGATGGGGTGGTAGTGAGGGGGAGAGATGGGTAATAGCGAGGGAAGGAGATGGGAGTAGAGTGTAAAATGTTATTGCAAAAGGGGAGGTAATGAGGGAAGGGAGAGAGGAGAGTAATGAGGGAAGGGAGAGAGGAGAGTAGTGAGGCAGGGGACGGTGGAAGCGTGGGAGAGGTGGTAGTAAGGGGAGGGGTGGTAGTGAAGGAGGGGATGGGTGGTCCTTAATGGCTAAATAATGCACATTCACGCTACAGTACAATTTTCCCAAACCTTGGGCGAAATTCTCCGCAACGACCGATGCCGGAGTGAAACCCGGAGTGTTTCACTCCGGTGTCGGAGGCCGCTCCTAGCCCCCTATTCCCCCCCCCCTCCCAGGGGGCCGCCACGTCTTGTGGGGCAGCGGAGGGGAAGACGGCAACCGCGCATGCGCGGGTTGGAGCCGGCCAACCTGCGCATGCGCGGCTGACGTCACTTAGGCGCCGCCGGCCGTGTCATACTCGGGCCGTGTCGCCAGCGTCAAGGCCCGCGACCGAGGTTCTCCCAACGCCACTCCTAGCCCCCTGGGAGGGGGGGGGGGGGAATAGGGGGCTAGGAGTGGCGTTGGGAGAACCTCGGTCGCGGGCCTTGACGCTGGCGACACGGCCCGAGTATGACACGGCCGGCGGCGCCTAAGTGACGTCAGCCGCGCATGCGCAGGTTGGCCGGCTCCAACCCGCGCATGCGCGGTTGCCGTCTTCCCCTCCGCTGCCCCACAAGACGTGGCGGCTTGATCTTGCGGGGCGGCGGATGGGGAAAGAGTGCGTCTCTTAGAGACGCCGGCCCGACGATCGGTGGGCACCGATTGCGGGCCAGTCCCCTCACGAGCACGCCCGTGGTGCTCGATCTTCTCTCCGCTCTCCACAGACCCCTCACTTCCCTGTCGCGCGCTGTTCACGCCGGCAGCGACCAGGTGTGGTTGACACCGGTGTGAACTGGTCGGGATCGTCAGGCCGCTCAGCCCATCCAGGCCATGGAATCGCCGGTCGCCATGAAAAACGCCGAGCGGCGATTCTCCGAGCGGCGTGTCGGGGTGGGAGAATTGCGGGGGGTGCCAGAGCGGCCCTCCCGCGATTCTCCCACCCGGCCTGGGGAGCGGAGAATCGCGCACCTTATCTTTTGTCATCCTACCATTTTTCTTTTGGCAATCAAATTCTCAACATTCATTTCAATTTGCACACTGACTGTGACCTACCTACCTGTTTCCAGGAATCTTCAAATTTCTTTTTTCATTTGGCAACATTTGCCTGAAAGTAACCTTTCTCTGATGTTGAAATACACAATGGCTAATCCAATGATCCTCTGTTTTCAGTTCTGGGTCTTGCCATATAGAAATTCAGCCAGAGACAAGGCTACAATTTCCCAATCTGTGCTCCTATCTGGAAAAACACTGGGTTGGGAGTGTTGGAATGTAGAAATTACTTTATGGCCTCAACTCAGAAGATTCTTGCAGCATCACTGCTGAAATCAAGAACTCAGTGCAACTGGACATATCGAACCAGCTATTGGCACTGTGTACTGCTGTTCCAGTGTAGCACATTATGTAGCACATGTAGGACAGCATAGTGGTTAGCACAATGCTTCACAGCTCCAGGGTCCTAGGTTCGATTCCCGGCTTGGGTCACTGTCTGTGCGGAGTCTGCACCTTCTCCCCGTGTGTGCGTGGGTTTCCTCCGGGTGCTCCGGTTTCCTCCCACAGTCCAAAGATGTGCAGGTTAGGTGGATTGGTCATGCTAAATCGCCCTTAGTGTTGGGTGGGGTTACTGGGTTATGGGGATAGGGTGGATGTGTTGGCTTTGGTAGGTGCTCTTTCCAAGAGCCGGTGCAGACTCGAAGGGCCGAATGGCCTCCTTCTGCACTGTAACTTGTATGATTATCATGTTGTCAGTGCTTTCCATCCATGAAATCCCACATTAACTTCTCAAGCTTGGGGGAGAGCCAGTTGGAACGCATTAACTCGAGTACTGTTTATTTCGAACTTATTGCTGCAGCTTCTTAAGGTTCAGATTTTGTGCTGTGACCTATTTTATCCGAGAAGCATTATACAGAAAATTGATTCATGTGATCCACAAATACAATGTTTATTTATAAATAAAGACTGATGAACCATAAGGAATGAATTAAAGCTATAAGTATGAATGTCAGACTTCAATAAATGTACCTTCACATACTCTGGTGTCTTCATTCAAATAGAAACCACGTGGACATTCACACTGGAAGCTCCCGAAAGTGTTAACGCAAGTTCCGCCTTGACAGAGCCCAGGTAATTCTTTACATTCATCAATATCTGTAGAAAACAGTATCAGATAATTGGATGTGCTGTTAACTACACCAGGAGACCATACACACAGTGTGACGTTTAAAATGTTATTTACAAAAAGGCATGAATCGTGCATGAATAGTTACCTTCTAATATAACTGTGATTGGGTTAGGACGAAAGCCTTCACCTCCAGGACAAAGTGTTCTGTACTCAGCTGTTAAAAAAAAATGTTCCATGTGTTATAAATACCCAAACATAAAGCTAAAGTTAGCAACATGCATTAAATTGGGAGCAAATAAAACAATCTATACAAGTATACAAATAATCTAAATCCTGGCCACCAATCTTAAGCTTTGAACTATTTCTGTCTCTGAAAGATACTAATTTTAAAATAATGGAATTACGCAACCATAGATGGCTTTCCTGCTGTTCACATACTATCCTTTCAACTACCATTCTTTATTTGCTCCTATTCTCTCTTAACTCGTGTGCTGATAAACATGTTTTACTGTATTTTGTTTTGTGCTTAAACTTTTAAAAACATTTAATTCTGTTTTCATGCTTCCATGTTGATTTTGGGGATAGCAGCATTCTATTTTCAAAAAGTTTAAATTCATCGAAAACTGGAAGGAAATGCAATATTCAGCCAATTGAAAACCTACATTTTTAGAGACTGACATTTTTGTATCGAGACCATTAACATGTAAAATGGGCGGCACGGTAGCACAGTGGTTAGCACTGTTGCTTTCAGCACCAGGGACCCAGGTTCGATTCCCGGCTTGGGTCACTCACTGTGCGGAGTCTGGGTTTTCCTCCCACAGTCCAAAGATGTGAATGTTAGGTTGATTGGCTATGCTGATCTATTATTGTCCCTTAGTATCCAAAAGGTTAGATGGGGTTACTGATTAGGGAGATAGGGCTTGAGTAAGGTGTTGTTTCCAAGGGCCGGTAAAGGCTCGATGGACTGAATGGCCTCCATCTTCACTGTAAATTCTATGTAAAAATAAAAAGGATTTTCATTGTGGGTCATTACGATCATCTTTGGATGAGTAAACACATCTGTAGGTCTCCAACTTTGTAGTTTGATCTTTTAAAAATGTAAATGTGGTCTAATGATTGGGTTTATAAAGCTCGTCACTATTTGGAACCCCAATAAGGAAATGAAACCAATTGGATGCTCTCCATTATCTCAGTCCTTCTTGCAATTGCAATGAGAATAGGCAATACTCAGGAAAAAAAATTTACATCAAAATAATAGATTTTTAAAATGATCTCAATAAAATGATACAATATCAATATTAAATAAAGTTGCAACAGTAACATGTCTCAGAAAAAGTAGGTAGAAAATAACTTCTGAACTCTTACATGAATTGATGGAGGGACACAGTTCACATGGAAAGCCCCAGGCTCTGCCCAAAGAACAGCAACAAGATGCTCTTGAAACTCCTACTCCAATCTCATTGCTGCAAGAAAGGCTGTTATCTCCACGCAATGAATATTCCAAGAAGCACTTGCCCAAGCGAGGATCTATGTAATAAAATGCATAATTTAGCAGCATTCATCTATTTTGCTGCTGCATACATTAAGTAGTTTGTAGAAGAGAAATGTCTTTGAAACACATTCTGCATCTTGTTCAATAGGCATTTCTAAGGGTCGCTGCAGTCCATGAACATTCTATTACAAAGATGTTAATTAATTCATTTACCTGCTAATTGGTTCTTCCAGAATTGTTTATATAAATCAAATTGGGACAGCAACAGTTTCACTGTTATGATAGTTAATATCAAAGAATAACTTAAAATTGAAAGAATGGTAAAAAATTAATCATAGTTCTAAATTACAGCTATATACATCGACTTGGAAAAGGCACCCTTAAAGTGACCAACCAGTCAAACCATAATGATAAGTAAGTACTCATTTTTAACTTCCCTTATCGATTTTATCCAATCCTACATCCCTTACAGCACGGAAATGGCTTTTGCAGCCTAATGATGCACCCCAGGAACTCAATCTATCACAAGTTACCACCACATGCTGTTCCCAAATAAGTGTCCTGAAAAATATATGCTTCACATATTCTGCTGTCTTGTTTCTCAATGCAGTGTGCTATTCATGTCTGAGAGACTGGGCATATTGCTCCCAGGCTAACAAGTTATGACATTTGCCATCAGGAGGAACAAAGTGTGTCTAATTCCCTCCCAGTGGGGATGAATCCACCTTTGATCAACATGTCCTGAAAACATACAAGAAGTCAGTAACTATCCATACATAGATTTGACTCCACATACAACACTCTGAAGTATTGAAGCTCACTAATAATATTCCTATAGTGTTCAGCTTTCCCATATTTATTTTAGGTAACCTTGGGGTTATTACTAAAGTATCATCACAATCCTAGCCATTTAATGCAATTTATTTAACATAAATTGTAACATACCAACACACCCTACACCAGTTGGGTTCAACTCAAATTCAGATGGGCAGTTGCAAACGTAGCTTCCAGGGGTGTTAACACAAATTCCATTGATACAATTAACTGGATCTGCACACTCATTGACATCTGTAAAAAATTCCAAAATATATTAGATGTTTTCTACTTATGCTCCAAGTCACTTTGAAACTTTAACTACTTGCTCTATATATTTGAGAAATACTGGCCCATAACTTCCTGATTCCTCAGTATCGCATTCAGGGATACCCCAATGATGCACTGGAGAATCCCTCTAGGTTTCCACGTAAGGGTTTACCTGACAATTGTCTAAGAAGGGCTAACTTCCCTTGGACAATCTGACAGAAATTAGTTAAATTGCTAACTTCCGATGGTTCAACCTGTTTTACCCTGGCAGTTACTTGGAAAGAGTTGGAAGGAAAAAAAAAACTTCTAATTCCAGAGTAACTATTTAAACACCCAGACCAAGCCCCACACAGGACACGCCGCACACGCATGAGCCCCCCCCCCAGAGGATCCATCTTTCCCCCGCAACAAACTCGAACCCCAAGCCGACCCAATCCGAACCCACCCTGGCAGGTAGTGCTGTAAAAAAGGGGGCATTCATTTCTTCCCTTCACCCCAGTTATTCCTTGCCGATGCACCGGGACCCGCTTCGCTGCTCCTGTCTTACACTGTCTAAGTGAGGAAGGTTGGGCGAGACAGGCTTTGGAATTTCATTAAGGGTATGTTCATCCAGACTCAATCTGCCACTCTGAGGAAGTTATGAGCCAATTTATTGATGTTATTAACCAAAGCAACATTTTACCTGTACAGTTGCCGCCACTCCTGTCCAGCTCATAACCCAAATCACACTCGCATCTGAAGAGTCCTGGAAGATTCTGACATCTTCCAAATACACAAATGTCAGCAAATGAGCATTCATCAATATCTGGAAAACATTATAAAGCACTCACTGAAACCACCTTTGCGTTCACTGCATTTACGCTATCATAAAAAAAAACTATGGAGTGATACAGAAGCGGATACCCTGGAAAACATTTTCGTTAAATTGTATTAAATTAAAACTTTTATTTTAGATAAGAGTAATATATTAGAGAGATTAGAATTGTAATTATAGATAGATAGGTGACCCCTACCTTGACATGCCTTGCCATCCACAGTTGGTGTGAAGCCCATATCACATTCACAACGGTAACCTCCAGGTGCATTTAAGCAATGGCCATTCTCACAAAAGTTTACATTTTCAGCACATTCGTCAATGTCTGTTACATAAGGGGAAAGATCAAAACATACTGAGAACACTGAATTCCTTACATTGTACATCAAAGTTTGAAGAGTACATTTTATTTCAGGTGCCCCAAAACTTTCAGAACACCTTTTCAGGATCAGTAACTTTGCAGAATACCAGAATGTTAAGGATGACAACGGAGAAGTCTCTGAAAATATTCTAGAAATAGTTCTACATAGATTGAGCATTTTAACGGTAGGACTAAGAATAAGTCAAATAATCTACTATAGTTTAATGATCCCAAGCAGTAAATTTGAGTCTGAAGGAAAAATAATGGTCATCAGTAAACATTAATGTTAATCGTTTATGACAAAGAAAAATTATATCTACTGCAACATCACCTGTTTCTGCCCTACAATAACTCCACTGCTGCTGACAAATCTCTTACCAATGAGACTGTAACTTCAAGGCTTCACCATTTGAATGTTGCTGCTCTTATGAGTTCAATCCTACATAAATCATAACACGTACAAAACTACAACAGCACTGTACTTTGTCATCCTAACCTTTATGAACATCGGGCACAATTTAACAGCCGCATGGTGTCTGGCCAGTGGGGTGGCCATGCGAGCCGGTTCGATCGAGGGAGAGGGCCAAATTGGCAACTGTGCCAGGCACTGAGCGGTTTGCGATCTAACTGGCCCGCTCCCATTGGCGGGATCTGCACCCAGCTAGATGTGGTGCAAAGCTAATTTAGATCAAATAAGGGCAATCTCCATCTCATTAGCAAGATGGAAATGCAATCTTATGGCCTCCCGTGATCTAACCAGCTCCTCAGTGAAAGGTCACGGGGGTGCCGATTAGTTCTGGTCCAGACAAATGTGGATCAGGTGTCGCGGTACCTGGGGCATCTCCCGGGTCATTGGCGACATCTGGGTGGTCAGGGCAGGGCAGAGTGGCACTCCCTCTGGCACCTTGGCATTGCCAGTCTGGCTCCCTGGGTATGAAGGATGGAGGGGGGGGGGAATGAAGGGCAGGTATGAAGAGGCCACCGGAAGGTTGGGGGGTAAAGGGTGGGGGTGTGTGTGTGAGGTCATGCCAATGTGTGTGGGTTGTGATATTGCCCATGGGTGGGAGGGTGCGTGGGACCCTTAAGCTCATTTAGAGATCTGGGCACCCTTTCAAAATGGTGTACCATCTCGAAGGAGCCGGTCTGGCCAGTGTGTTCAACTTCCCAGTGATGAAAATAATCGAAGTGTGGGATAGCCCGGAGAGAAACACCCCACGGTCTACGTAATTGGCCAAGTGTGATTAGATAACGGTGGGGAACTCACCGGCAGAGTCGGGCAGAAACCCCCAATCAAACCTGCCTGAAATGGCACTTAGAAACCTTTCTGTTAGATTATGCCCATCGTTGGTCCCACAACGCATCAAACGTATCTAGTCATATTTCCACTTACTTCTCCATACCTCTTGGGCCGGATTCTCCACCCTGCCGAACCACATTTCCGTTTCACCCCACCGGCGGGATGGTCCGTTACTCCGGCTGGTCAATGGGGAAACCCCCGGGCTGCTGGCAAAACGTAGCATCCCGCAGGAGGAGAATCAAGTCCTTATCACTCTACTCTACGTATTTCTATGACTTTGGAGTTTTTTTTCTTTCATCGCTGAACCACATTCTGAACGCCCTCCAAATCCTCCACTTTGTTCACTCTTTGATTTTGTTTAAACGATTCCTCAAACATGTATCTTTAACCACATTTATGATCACTTTCCTTTCAATTTCCTTCCCCCATTATTTTGTTTCAGGTCTATGATATCCATTTGGTCACTTCTCACTTAAAGGTGCTAGTTAAATGGAAACTGTAACTGCATTGATCACAGAAGAGGGGCGAAATTCTCCAACCCCACGCAGGGTTGGAGAATCGGCCGGCGGCGCCGATATTGCCGCTCCCGCCATGTTAAAGATTCACCCACCCGCCATAAAACGGCGTTCTTCAAATCCCACCGGCCGCCTCGGATAACAGCTGGCGCCGGCAGGCTGTCATTGTTTTTTTAAGCTTTTTTATTCACCGGCCCGGATGGGCCGAAGTCCCGCCGAGTTGGCCACGGGTCACGTCGGCGAAAATCAAAGTAGGTTTGTAACAGCGTCAACCATTGATAATGGTTGACGCCGTTCAGTTACCTACATCGAGTGCGGGGGCGAGGGGTGGGGATAGAGGTAGGGGGGGTAGGGGTAGGGGTGGGGCGTGTTGGGGGTAGAGGTGGGGGGTAGGGGTGGGGGTAGAGGTAGGGGGGGTGGGGGTAGGGGTAGGGGTAGAGGGTAGGGGTAGCGGCGTGCAGAAGGGGGGGGGCCTACGGTGCGTTGGCCCCGGGCATCCATTGGATGGGGGCATCATCAGATCTTCCTCAAGGCTCCCAGTGGCGTGCAGAGGTCTGGTGATGCCCGGGGCAAATCTTGATTGTATGCCCCAAAGACTCAAGTAGCGCCCTCCCCCCCCCCCCCCCCCCACTTTAGGCGCATGGCAATAGCACTCGTCTTAAAGCAAGGTCAGTCTTGCATTGTGTCATTATAGTTCCTCCGATGCCACACTTTTGAATGCATTTCACAACGCTCTCACTGGGGCCAAGGGACAGCAAAATCCTTCAGGCAGTTACACCGGCAAACGTGTTTCCTTGTGACATGGATAACTGCACAAAATCAATTTGGTCAGAGACCGTTTAACTTTTATTAAAACCAGACATCTCTGGCTGGAAACTCCAGGAAGGAGAAACTGGGGGGTGGGTGGACAGGGGGCTCTGATGTGATGCCTCCCAAGGCAACTAGTTAGTACCTGATGCCCATACCCAAACGTAAGAACAATTATATTGGTGCATTATAGAAGATCATCTCCTCCCCTCCACGTGGATGAGGTTAGGGAGGATGATTTGGGAGGGGGGGTGGGGGTGGTTCAATGCAGTGCCCCTGAGGAATGCCAAACCCTCCCTCTTTTCCCCGCCCCCACACCTGGGGTAAACACAGAACCTTAACCGCACTGTAAATCTGTGCCAGTGCACAGGGGGATCAAATAGCTCTGGAACAAAGGGCAGGATGAAGAGAATGAGAGAGAGAGGGGAAAAAGGGGGAGGGAGGAGAAAGAGGGCCGGGGGTGGGGAGGCAGAATTAATCCAAATTCCTGCTTATTTCCTCAGACTCTTCAAAAGGTTGTTTCTCCCCAGGATTAGAAAAGGTGCCTTTATGCGCTGTGAATTATAAAGGCAGAACCCAGAAACTTTGCCAAAAGTTTAGGGGCAGCAGGGTAGCATGGTGGTTAGCATAAATGCTTCACAGCTCCAGGGTCCCAGGTTCGATTCCCGGCTGGGTCACTGTCTGTGTGGAGTCTGCACGTCCTCCACCTGTGTGCGTGGGTTTCCTCCGGGTGCTCCGGTTTCCTCCCACGGTTAGGTGGATTGGCCATGCTAAATTGCCCGTAGTGTCCTAATAAAAGTAAGGTTAAGGGGGGGTTGTTGGGTTACGGGTATAGGGTGGATACGTGGGTTTGAGTAGGGTGATCATGGCTCGGCACAACATTGAGGGCCGAAGGGCCTGTTCTGTGCTGTACTGTTCTATGTTCTATGTTTTTCCCACTCTCCGCGCGTTTTTCCTGTTGTTGTGAAACTGGCCTGAAATCGCAGAGGCTGAAGCAGAAATAGACAAATCCAGACACATCTCCCACCCCGGGATCCCAGCATTTCCCTCTGCATTCTAACCAGGCAATATTCCTGGGTTTAGGCAGATTGCAATATACTCACCAAAGCCCTGCTCTCAGCCAGAGGACGGACGGGACTCCCTCTCTCTGTCTCTCTCTCTCTGTCTGTCCCCACAATCTCCCTCTCTCTCTCAAACAAAGACAAGGCAGCTGGGAGGAAGGGGAGCCTTGAGGAATATCTGCTGATGCCCCCATCCAATGGATGCCCGGGGCCAACGCACCGTCGGCCCCCCCCACTCTGCACGCCGCTGCCCCCTACCTCTACCCCGAGCCCCCTACCTCTACCCCAACCCCCCCCCCCCCCCCCCCCCCCCCTACCCCCCTCTCCCCCCCACCCCTACCCCCCTCCCCACCCCCCTCCCCACCCCTACCCCCCTCCAACGCCGGGCGGCGTTGATGGTGTCGCCCGACGTCAACCGACGCGCCACTTCCGCAGCGGGTGAAACTGACGCGTACAGCGTCACTCCGCTGCTGGCCCTTTCGGGACGGGAGATTTAGGGCTTATAAGCGGGCCCCGACGCCGGAGTCACCAGCGCCGTTTTTGCCCGCCGGTCAAGGGCGTCACAAAGGTCTTCGGTGAATTTCGCCCGAGATCTTTATTTGCCTATTTTAACATTAAGCCCTGAGAAAGAAGGAAATGCCTTCTTGTATATTAAGGAATAAATACAAATGAATTGTGTAAATAAATGTCGAAGTCATGCATGATAATAGTTTTTAAAAAATGTATTCCACCTTTGGACTTACCGGTACAAAACATGCCATCACCTTTGTAACCCTCTTTACACAAACATCGGTACGATCCATCTGTGTTCATGCATTCAGCACTGGGGCTGCATTTATGGGTTCCATTTGAACACTCATCCACATCTTTGAAAATAAAATGATGCATAGTCAGTGCAAGGAGCACTCACAACAATGGAATAGCTCAAGGATTCCTCGAACTACATACAACATTCATTTTTAAATATTTCAGTTCAGAAAACATTCATCTCCATTCTGTCATCAAATTGATTAAAATTAATGTTTGGAGATATTTGATCTCATTTCGAATTGAGATTGAGCAGTGAAGTTCCATCTGGAGTTTCAATACAGTTTCAAGATAAGGACCAAGACCAATAATGATACTACACCCTTGCGTGACCCCTGATCCATGATTGTAATGATGCCATAAGTATAAGAAAGATGCTGGTTGAGGTAAGGCAAGTTTTCAATACCAAACATTTCAATTCTGTGTTAGAAACTAAGCTTAAAATCAAATCTGGTAGGAATAACGAAAATCTTGGCCTTATATGATCCAAGGCACCATTTACATAATTATTTATTCACTTCTGGCAGGGTTGGGATAATGGCCTTATTATTTAAGTAGACAGTTAACTCTTTGACATATTCAAATGCATATTTTAAACAAAACAAGGCTGGCTGCTAAGACACTGAAAATCAGCAAGTAAATCATCACAGGTTGTCTCGCCGAACCCCCCCCCCACTCCACTCCTATTTGTACACAATTAAAATCTACTCGTCTTCATCAAAACATTCTTACCAATACATTTGATGCCATTTCCTGACCAGCCTTCTGCACAGGCACACTTGAAGCTTCCTGGAGTATTTGTACATATAGCACACGTGTCACAATTATGTGCGCTGATCTCACATTCATTAATATCTGCAACAGAGAAGAAAATCCATTAAAACAAAAGGGTACGGTAACGGGCTGTGTTAAAGCCTTTGCACTTGGTGGAATGTGATCATTCTAGACTTAATTAAAGAAACACTGCATTGTGAATAAATGTTTACATTCTGAGAAGGAAAAGAACGAGGTAATAATTTGCTTCAAAAGGTTTGTAATTGGGCTGGTAGACTAATGCCAAGAAATTTGCCAAACATTTTTTGCAATGTCAATATAAAAAAAAGTTAATTACATTTTCAAATGTATTTTAACAAACTAATAATGGCAATAATATATGGAGGTACAAATTTCTTTATTACGTTATTTTATATGCATAATTTTATCACTATTACTGATTGGCTTTATTATTCAGTTGTTATATATTCAGTAGTTTTACTATAATTCAGTATTATTTGACTTTGGCCTTGTCCTTGTCTAACTAAATATCAATTTGCCTCCATGCAAAGAAAGATATACACGTCTCAGATAGCTCTTGCACTTTCATAGAACATACAGTGCAGAAGGCTATTCGGCCTATCGTGTCTGCACCGACCCACTTAAGCCCTCACTTCCACCCTATCCCCGTAACCCAATAACCCCTCCTAACGTTTATGGTCACTAAGGGCAATTTATCATGGCCAATCCACCTAACCTGCACATTTTTGGACTGTGGGAGGAAACCGGAGCACCCGGAGAAACCCACGCAGACATGGGGAGAATGTGCAGACTCCGCAGAGACAGTGATCCAGCGGTGAATCAAACCTGGGACCCTGGCGCTGTGAAGCCACAGTGCTATCCACCTGTGCTACCGTGCTGCTTTTCAGGTACATGGCACATATAATCACTTTAAAAAAAAGCAAAAGGCCACTTTTTTCATCTTTCAGATTGGTCCATTATTGTTAGGTGATTAATTAGGCATTTCTTTCCTTCACATATATTTACCATTTGTGTTATTCAGCACTTAAGGCCTATATCCATAACTCTCATGTGCCATTGGGCTAGGGACAATACTTGACCCCAAATTCAGAAGCATTTTACATTAAAATTAATAATTGATTATTATTAATTATTTTAAGTAATTTCTTTTGTAAGTGAAAACATATTCAACTGCCATGCCAGACGTCTGTCCCTCTTGATGCAGATGACCTGTTAATTTTTTGTGTGAAACCAAGCCATCAACATGGTTGATCCGATATAACAATCACATAGCTGTGAACACATAGTAATAGGCAACTATACACATTATCAAACCTACCTATAGTTTCAAAATGGCAATTTAGATTTTTTAGTCCAGATATCAGGACTCTGGTATAAGTAAATCAGGACCTGGAATTTATGCTATCCATAGTCTGACAGCAGCTTGGGTCGAGCAGCAGAAACATGGGTAGTTGACGCTAGGAATCGGAACAAAAAGGCTACTAATATGAAAAGCCCTACAGTTCAAAATGTTTCGTAGAATCCCTACAGTGCAGAAGGAGACCATTCAGTCCATCGAATCAACACTGATCATCTGAATGAGCCCCCTACCTAGGCCCACAGCCACACCCTACCCCTGTAACACCACCTAACCTGCACATCTTTGGTCACTAAGGGCAAATTTAGCATGGCCAATCCACCTAACCTGCACATCACTGGACTGTGGGGGGAAACCGGAGCACCCAGAGGAAACCCACGTTCGTGCAAACTCCACACAGAGGGATCAAGAACAGCATGTTCTTCAACAGCATGACAAAACAAATGTAATTATAATATTTTCTTGCTGTCAACAGGTCTTGACAAACAAATATCAATACTTAATTTCAAACAAGCCGGTCTGAAATTCCTTTGAGACTAAAAGTAGTGGCCTGTTAATTGGTGTATTCACCAATTAACAGTCCACTACCAATTCATCAAGAATCCAAAATTCCAACATCTGTGGCTGCAAAGCAAAAAATACTCAGTGTCTCCTTTTTCACTTAGAAAGTTCTATATTTTACAACTCTGACCATGTTCTGTTAAACGCATTGTAGAAGCAATATCCTTTGTCCTGCATCATAGTTTAAAATTCAGTCATGAGAAATTATTTGTCAAAGATGATATTTTAAACCGAGACTTTCTCTCTGTTATAGATTACGAACAGTAAACACTTGTTAGTACACCAAAGCAGTTTTGTCATCTCAATATTCACTGTTGCATCTGCAAGGCAGTGTTTGCAGTGCCACTACTGAAGCTCATTGATTTTGATTCACTTGAAGCAATAAGGTGTGCTTGGATATTAATGACAAGTCTGTATATTGCAAACTTCAGTGTTTTGTGTACATGCATTGACACATGTTTCAAATCTACAATCTTCCATTAATGACACAACTCCCACAAGTGATTGTTTCGCAATTAAGAAATGCCATGCTGATGAAAGGTCATCGACCTGAAACGTTAACTGTTTCTCTCTCCACACATATGGTCTGACCTTTTGAATATTTCCAGCATTTTCTGTTTTATTTAAGAAATGTAGTCTTCAATCTGTCCATTGGTATTCTGTTCTTGAGCGCAGCGAACTTCTGGGGTTACACAAGCAGCAGAACTGTGGACAACCATGATGGCACAAACTTGAAGGTCACAGATGTTAATGGGATGAAAATACATAATTGCTTGGGGACACTCAACAGCCTCAACACAGACACCACAACTGGAGAATAATTCTCCCTGGGATGGTTCAAAATGCAGATGCCAGAACCTGACAGAAATATTAACATATCAGCTAATACTTTCAACATTTGTAATTACATTTTACAGTGACAAGAAGCAGAGTGTTTTGGCATTTCATAACCTTTGTCCTATTATGCAATCTGCCACATCAGATTGACAGAGACCACACAGACTATGATGATTAAATTGTGAGGTATTTGAGGTTGTAGAAATTTCAGCACCTGGTTTCACCAAATTCAAAAATAGACAGAATTTGACGAGGCTTTACACAGGGAAGTAGCAATCAATAATAGGATTTAGGAAGATGGCATGACATGCAGTCCAACCTGTGGTGCATGGGCTGGATTGTGGCCTGCAAAGCTGCTCTATGTGCCCCCGGAGTAAAAATGCCATGGGTGAGGAAGGTGTTATTGATGGAGCTTTGGAGATGGAACACACTGCTACAACTGTGCATCAGTGGTGGAGGGAGCCTAACCAGTGATGCCCACATTCTGAGAACAAACTTATATTTTTTTTTAAATGCCGCACAACCGCTGGTTCCATCATGCTGCCTTGTATCTATACCCTCTTGAATCTACCACTATCCTCCTTAAATATTTCTCAGTTTTGTGTCTTCTGAAAATTTTTAAATTTTGCCCTATGCTCACAAGTCTAGGTCACTAATATATATCAAGAACAGCAGTTATCCTTGTACTCACCCCGAGGGATCTCCATTGTATACCTTCCTCTAGCTTGAAAAACAATCACTGACCATTATTACTCATTTGTCACTCAGCCAATGTCATATCCGTGCTGTCGCTGTACCTTTTATTTCAAGGGCATCAACATTGCTGACAAGCTTATTATGTGGCACTTTATCAAGCACCATTTGGAAGTCCATGTAAATTACAATAGCATTACCTTCAGCAACTTACTCTGGTATTTTATTAAAAAAACTCAGTTGAATAAAATTTGTCTATAACAAATCTGTGCTGGCTTTCTTTGATTGACATTTGCCCAAATGAGTATCAATTTTGTCCTGGATTATTGTTTCTACCATCAAGGTTAAACTGATTTGCCTGTAGTTACTTGGGTTATTCTTGACCGTTTTTTGGACAAGGGTGCAACATTTTCAATTTTCTAATCTTTAAGGCACTACCCCTGGAACTAAGGACGATAGGAGGATTATGGTGAGTACCTCCACAACTTCCACTATTACTTCCCTGAGATTCCACGTATGCATCCCATTAGACCTGGTGACTTATCAATTTTAAATATAGCCAGCCTTTCTTATATATACTCTATCAATTGTTAGTCCATCCAGTGTCTCAATTACTTCCTCTTTCATTATGACTTTGGCAATACTTTCTTCCTTATGTCATGGTCGAGATGTAAAAAATAAATATATATTCATCAGCTTGATTGTGTCCTGAACCCTCTTTTTCCTTCAGGTGTGAATGTAAAAAGGAGTGGATGTTGCTAAACCTCTCTCGCACGCATGTGTGTAAAATTAAACCAACCCTTTTATTTTAATCTTACCTTGGGTATGCGGTGCAAGTCAATAACAGAGGATTGGAACATTTCCAAATTTAAGGGTTGGGGAAAATACTCTCCCGTTTATGGATGGGTAGAAAGCAGGGAAGTCAGGGCAGTTTAAAGTGGCACTACCTCCTGTCTGTGATACTTGACCAAAAGAAATGCAAAGTACTCATTTAGAACTTAGTCATGTCCTATGCCTCCATGCCCTCTTTTTGGTCTCCTTTCGACCCCACTCCTCCTTACTACCTTTTCACTATTTATTTGCATATTGAAGACTTTTGGATTTCCTCTTATGTTAGATGCCCGGCTCTTCTCATCCA
The DNA here is from genome assembly GCF_902713615.1 of Scyliorhinus canicula. Lineage (NCBI taxonomy): Eukaryota > Metazoa > Chordata > Chondrichthyes > Carcharhiniformes > Scyliorhinidae > Scyliorhinus > Scyliorhinus canicula. The sequence goes on along the minus strand of NC_052169.1, from coordinate 19,012,428 downwards.
TCTCTTTGTCTCTCTTTTTTTAAATAAATGTCTACTAAATCCAGAAACTTCTATCATCCTCTTAGTGGAGGTATAGGTATAAAACAGAGACCTATTTCAACAGCTCCAATAGCTAGTCTTTTTTAGTAAATCCAATTCAGTCCCTTGCCCCATTCTATGATTTTAATCATCTGAAAGGAATATTGTTCCTATTCCTGGGCACACCATACATAAACACAATTTTTGGCTCATGAAATTATTTTTTCAGTCTCCTGACCATCCCATGACATCATCTGCTAATGTCCCTCTGTTAGTTTGATAATGCTTTCAACATGTAGTTGGAATTAATCCATATGAAAAATAACTTTAACATTGCACAAAGTGTCAGTCAATCATTCTAGATCCTTCACTTTAATATTAGCATGAATTATATTGTTGACTACTGTGTGTGTTCAAGTAATCAGTTCACAGTATTTCATTTTTCAACAGGGCGGTGCCAGGAGCAAATGCCATCACATCAAATGTAGCATTGATTACTTAGAATGGTGCTTCTGAAATAAAGAGAGTTGCAGAACCCAGGAGAAGCGTGCTAATTGTTGAGGATCATGTCTTTGGGGCGGTGGGGTGCGGCTGGGATCAAACAGCACCGCACCCTCTCTCAAGTGGCCGCCTCACCCCTCAATATATTCACATTCAAGCCCAAATGGGCACTCTGCTCTGGATAAAATTCAAGTGCTCAAGGTTCGATCGATTGACCTGAGCGAAAGCCCAAGTCCATACAGCCATTTGCTCTTGCAACTAGAATGCATTTGAGTGATGTAGTCAATGTTCGGATTTTGCTGCATTCTCACCCTGCCACATAGGCCTCATCATCTCGAAAGGATTCCATATGCTTTTCAGAGCATGCTCTCCCCGCATGGGTGATTGAAATATCTTCACCCGATCTTGGTGGAGTGAAGCTGCAAGTACCTTTTGTGAGTCTTTAAGTTTATTTCCCTCCTGTACAATTGCCTCTGATTTGTTACAATGGTGTCATGACCACAGCAGATGTTATTCGTTGAGCATTTCAAATTCCAAAGGAAAACATGACTTAATGATCATAACCTTGTTTTTATAATATGAACTGAGAAGAAATCTACTGATCCCAGTACCATAGAATTCCAACAATACTTTTGGGATTTTAAAATAAATTCAAAAGATTTATTAACAAGAAAAGAAAACTTATGCCCACAAGATTACAGTTACACAGTGAGGTTAGTCTGACAAAATATCCTCCCCCAAAAAAAAAACACTTGATCAGAATACCAAAGTAAACACCTTCTTAGCAACACACCCTGATAGGTTTAACTGCAAAAATCCTGCGATATTACCCAACACAAAACTGCCATCAGTTTAATAAGACTGTATCATATGGCTTCTCACTCCCTTCCACTCTGTTGTAGAATCCAAGAATATTGAGAAAGAAAACTGTTTTCTGCGCAAAGACTTTTCTGGCTTGACTGATGGTTGATTCAAACTTTGCACTTTCTCCCAAAACAAAGCTCTTCCCCGGCGGTCATCCCCACATAGTGAACCCAACTTAGTTCAACATTTTTTTCTCAAGTATTGTTTCTCCCTTTCATCCTTGATTCAATTGCCCTCAGCATCTCTTTGAACTTAATATTTCCAAAATATAAAAATCTTTCATATTTTTTCCTATTGCCTCTACTTTGGGTAAAATAAAATAGTAACGCCCCCTTGTATACTTATGAAACCTTTGCAAGCTGTAAAAACCTTTTACCCCCCACTGAAATTTAACAACTGAAAAGCCAAATCCTTATTTATCTGCCATACTTAGCACAAGGAAGATGGTTGTGGAGGTTGGAAGTCAATCATCTGAGCCCCAGGACATCACTGCAGGAGTTCCTCAGGGTAGTGTACTATGCCCAACCATCTTCAGCTGCTTCATCAATGCTCTTCCTCCCATCTTAAGGTCAGTAATGGGAATGTTCGCTGATGGCTGCACAACGTCCAGGGGTACAAGGTGGCCTGCCTCTCCTCCATGGTGCCCAGCAGGGTCTCGAGCTCGGTGTCAGGGAACCAGGGATCCGTTCTTCCTGCTGCCATCAAGTTGGCTGGGATGAGTGTGTGTGGGGAGTGGAGTGATAATATGTGGCTGCAACGAAAGGGAAAATGCTGGAAAATCTCAGCAAAGCTCAGCTTTGACAAAGAGTCATCGGACTCGAAACGTTAGCTCTTTTCTCTCCCTACAGATGCTGCCAGACTTGCTGAGATTTTCCAGCATTTTCCTTTTCGTTTCAGATTCTAGCATCCACAGTAATTTGCTTTTATATGTGGCTGCAACTTGTCAGCCTCTCGAGTGGCAATCGCGACCCTGGCGAATCTGACACCGCTTTTCATTGGAAACGCTCGCTCGAGTTCCACATGGTTCCGGTGCTAGCTCATTAATGGATCATGAATTGCTCCGGGATTGGTGTCAATTTAGTTGTAGAAGTCCAATTCAGTCCCAGAATCAACACTTCATCTCTGAAAAGGAGAATCCCGCCCTAAGTCTCCATTAACTTTTCCCTAGCTTAATCTCTTCCTCTCACTTTATTATTTCTTTGATGAACTACTGATTGATTAAAGCCGTAATTACGGGGCCTTCCGGTGACGGCGGGCGGGAGGCAGCCGCGCGTTGGAGGGCTCCCGTTCGGGAACGCCATTGTCGGGGGTTAACGCCCGCTCCTAGGGGCAGTGAAGGCAGTAAAAGTCAGGAGAAAGCACAAGGAAGGGAAATGTCGAGGATCAGTTAAAAAAACGGCCGTAAACACAGCTGAAAGTCTGTCGGGGAGTGGAAAGGTCACCGCGGGGTCGGTAAAGAAAATGGAGGCTGGAGCACCGGGGAGGCCTCATTGCTCACGGCTGAAGAAATAACTAAGGTGATGGCCGTGGAATTCGAAAGGCAGTTCACAAAACACATGGAGGCAATGAGGAAGGAGATGGGGGCTGTTTTGAAAGTGCTGGTGGAGGAGGCGATTACCCCGGTGAGGACGGCGGTGGCGAGCGCAGTGGCGGAGGTGCGGGAGCAAGGCGAGGCGCTGAAGGAAGTGGAAGAGACATTATTGCAGCGCAGTGATCAACTTACCTCGATGGGGAAGGAGATGCAGAAGGTGAGAGAGATCAACAATGATCTGCGAGGGGCTGTTTAGCACACTGGGCTAAATCGCTGGCTTTGAAAGCAGACCACGGCAGGCCAGCAGCACGGTTCGATTCCCGTAACAGCCTCCCCGAACTGGCGCCGGAATGTGGCGACTAGGGGCTTTTCACAGTAACTTCACTGAAGCCTACTCGTGACAATAAGCGATTTACATTTCATTTCAAAATGGAAGACTTGGAAAACAGATCCAGGTGACAGAATTTAAGGATTGTGGGGCTGCCCGAAGGAGTGGAAGGCCCGAGGCCAGCTGAGTATTTTGCCATGATATTGGTGAAGCTATTGGGGGAGGGAGAGGATCCCTCCCGATATGAACTGGATCGGACTCATCGGTTGTGGAGGCCTGTACCAAAGACGAGTGGGCCGCCAAGACTAGTGACTCTGTGCTTCCATAGGTACAGTGTAAAGGAGAAGGTCCTGTGCTGGGCTAACCAGAAGTGGGTGCACGGTAGCATGGTGGTTAGCATCAATGCTTCACAGCTCCAGGGTCCCAGGTTCGATTCCCGGCTGGGTCACTGTCTGTGTGGAGTCTGTACGTCCTCCCCGTGTCTGCGTGGGTTTCCTCCGGGTGCTCCGGTTTCCTCCCACAAGTCCAAAGATGTGCGGATTAGGTGGATTGGCCATGATAAATTGCCCGTAGTGTCCTAAAAAGTAAGGTTAAGGGGGGGGTTGTTGCGTTACGGGTATAGGGTGGATACGTGGGTTTGAGTAGGGTGATCATGGCTCGGCACAACATCGAGGGCCGAAGGGCCTGTTCTGTGCTGTACTGTTCTATGTTCTATGTTCTATGGGTGGTGCAGTGGGCTGGAGCTGGTATACGCGTATACCAGGACTTTATGGTGGAACTGGCGAGGAGGTGAGCTGTCTTCAACTGGGTGAAGAGGGCACTGCACATTAGCAAGCTGCAATGCGGCATTGTAAATCCAGCGAAGCTGAGGGTGACCTACAAGTTCAAGGACTTTTATTTTGGGACGGCGGAAGCAGCGGAGGTGTTTGCAAAGGCAGAAGGACTGTGGCAGAATTGAGAAACGGTCATGTACCGATGTAGCCTCATGACTGTATTTTTTCTTTTTTGTTTCACTGCGTGCTGGTGTATGGGCTACAGGAGCCAACGTTGTGTATATTTGGACAAGGAAAGAAATGGGACTTTCAGTTGTAATGAGGGTTCTTTGGGGTGTGGGTGTGTATGCGGGGTTTGTGTGGTAAAGGGAACTTATGGGTTTTCCTGGGGCAGGGCAAGGGGGAAAGAGACGCGGGCGGGGGCCTACATGCTGGCCGGTTTAAGCCGGCCAGTGAACGGGGCTAAGATGGGGGGAGGGGCTGCAGCCATCGGAGCCTGGCAGAACAGGGTCCGATGAGTCTAGCCAGGGTGGAAAGTTGGGGGGAAGGGACCGAGGTTGGGAGAAGGAGTTTTACAAGAGGAAGTGGAGGGGAGGAGTTTGGGGGGGGGGGGGGGGGTTTACAACTCTTGGGTGTAATGTACGGTACTCTTTTGGAGGCTGGATGGCATTGAGTGTCGGGGGCGGGGGGCACGACGACAACGACACTCTATGGGCTAATGGTGACCATGGGCAATTCCGGACTCCTTTTTTTATTGACAGGTGGGCTGTTGATTGGGGTGGTGGGAGGATGGGATCGTTGTTGATGTTAAGGGTATTGACTTTGTATCTGTTACCGTACACTGCTTGTTGGGGGATGTAAATTTTAAAGGGAAATGTGAAAATGGAGAATAAAAATATTTTTAAAAAAGAAAGCCGTAATTACAACCATGAGTCATTTTAATAATCCATGTTCTATGATATTCTTCATTGTCCTCATATTCCTTAATTACTAGCTTGTGTACAATTTATAAAATAATTTCTCCTGTTTTGACTATTGAAGTTAAATGGCATTGCTATATATGTGTGGTATACACAGAATGCTCTTCGCAATTATATTTCCAGTTCAATTGTCTAACTCCTTTATAAACTACTTTTTCATTTGAACTGTTTATATGCACACTATTTCAAAACAAAATAAAACACAAGTCAAAAATAAATTGCCTCTCATGGTGTGTAGCCCTGGCCTGACCGCTTCCTTCTCGATGGTGTGGCATGAGTGTCAATGAGAGTGTGTGTGTGTGTAACAGAGAGGAAAATGCAAGGTTGATGTTGGTTAAATCCAACTTCTTAAATCAGCTCTGGTCTCCTCCCCATCTCTGGTGACGAGGACTTAAGGCAAATATGTTTCTCTCTGTTTCTTAAGCAAAAAGGCAAGGAAGCTTTATTTTGTTTGTTCTGCCACTTGGCATCTTTGAATAGTAATTTTATTAATTACTCATTTTTTAAATGATCAGTTTTCTGCTTTGACATGTTTTTTGTTCAGTAGGTTTTGTTTGTTTCCTTCCTACCTTTAATAGTAGGAAGTTATCAATTAATTATTTACTTTCATTTTTTCGCCCCCACATTCCACTCCACACTATAGGTTCCATTGGTTCTAGAAAGTGTCGAGTGGCTCGATGGGATGTGTTTTGAGGGTGAAAGGGTATGAGGGGTTTTAACTGGCACACAGTCCCACTGCACCGAGGCCGGCCTTTTAAACATCTCGGCTCCATATTTGGGAGCCACTGTGGCTGCCTCTGCACTTCTAACCGGGCCAGTTTGACTGGCTCTAACCTGTCCCGACCACCAGCATTGAATATCCTGCCATTGTGGGCACTTTCTCCTGAGGTGGATGAGCTGAGCAGAGAATTTCCCTGACATTCCCTATCAGCGAGGCTGAAATCCAGGCCATTATGTTAATGTTTCAAGGTAATTTCTCATTGTGTTGCCTGGTAGGTTGCATTTTTAAACCAGTTTATCTTGACAAAGCTTACTGCCAACACAGTGGTCACTAATTGTTAAATAGCCTCGATTAGTGCATGAAATTTTCATCACTTGAGAAAAACTGTTCAATTAGAAGATATCAATATGTAACAAATACTAAGAAGGGCAGCACGGTAGCATGGTGGTTAGCATAAATGCTTCACAGCTCCAGGGTCCCAGGTTCGATTCCCGGCTGGGTCACTGTCTGTGTGGAGTCTGCACGTCCTCCCCGTGTGTGCGTGGGTTGCCTCCCACAGACCAAAGATGTGCGGGTTAGGTGGATTGGCCATGCTAAATTGCCCATAGTGTCCTAAAAGGTAAGGTAGGGGGGGGGGGGGGGGGGGGGGGGGGTGTTGGGTTATGGGTTATAGGGTGGATACGTGGGTTTGACTAGGGTGATCATTGCTCGGCACAACATCGAGGGCGAAGGGCCTGTTCTGTGCTGTACTGTTCTATGTAAGGGGCAACTTACCCATACAACACAAAATTGTCATTGTGGAAGATGTTTGTATATGTCTTGTTAATTAAGTTTTAATTAACTTTGCCATGTGCTAAGCCAACATTTGCTTAATTTTAATGGTTTTAATACAGGAGAAATAATATATCACCGTTCACATGGTTTATAGCTTCCACTAAGATTTCTATATGATATACATGTTATTATGATGACGTGGTGATAGGTTATCAGTGGTAGGTGGAATACAGATTTGAGGTTACCAGATCAGCCATGATCTTACTCAGTGGTAGAGCAGGCTCGGAGGGTTTGAATGGCCTATGCCTGTTTTTTTGTTTGTATGTATGTTGTATGATGGAGGTTTAAACAGCAATTTAAAAAAATTAACACTATAATGAAGACATATACTATCACTCTTCACAGGAAACAATATCTGCTTTAGATCATCTGTGAGATCAAGACAGCCGACTTTGGCTTGAATCTGAGAGTGGTTAACAGAAATTGAGTGAGGTCATGTTTACTCAGCTTAGAATGGAAAACAAATGGAATACAAATAGGATAATTTCTTAAGTCATCAAGAAAATAATTAAGATACCAAGAATATAAACATGACCTGTGTTTAATTGAATAATACATGAGAAACATTTATGTTCTTATATTTCCTTTAATGTTTTTATGAAAATAAAACAGCACAAAATCAGAGGCTTGCTGCCAATAATTAAATGCCAAAACTTCCTAAACAAGAAATAAAGGGCAGACATGAAGTCCCTGCATTCAATGCTTATTCAATGAGTCACTCAAGTTTATTACTGTGCCATACTTACGACTAAATAAACACAACATGCAACAAAAACGTAGCACAAATAAGTTTTAAAGATTGAATGCCTGCATTTAATTTTTTCCAATAAACTACCTGTGACTTCAATAATCTAGAAACACCCAGAAATGTTTTGCATTGATTTTTTTGTTTACTGCTTAAATTAAGATGAAAAATGAAAATCGCTATTGTCACGAGTAGGCTTCAATGAAGTTACTGTGAAAAGCCCCTAGTCGCCACATTCCGGCGCCTGTCCGGGGAGGCTGGTACGGGAATCGAACTGTGCTGCTGGCCTGCTTGGTCTGCTTTAAAAGCAGCGATTTAGCCGAGTGATGCACTTGGACTGATATAATTTGCATATAAGTTTATTGATCCCATGCTTTTAGTGAGATATTGTGCTTGATGAATGCAAATTGGAGAGTTTACAATGTCTGCCTCATCTCCAACTAACATTCCCTTTGAGTGTACTTCCTTATTGGGAGTTCAGGTTTGGTAAATTTGCTCTATAATAACTATGCAATATGGCAACAAACACTGATTAGCAGTTCTCAATAATCCAAAAATTATTAAATGCAGAAGGCAGTTAAAATGTTGATATTCCTGATTCTCCAGCAGGTACTCATGAGCGAAGTCCCAGACCTACTGTTCTCCAATCCTGTTTTGTTTTACTGGAGTTTTACCTCTCTATAATTATTTCTCTTATTGGCCCATCACAGAGGACTGCTTCTGGCAGCTTAATAGAGATCCCCAACTATGATTAGATTGTTCTTTAGTCAGAAGGTACACATTTTTCAATCATTCTAAAATGACAATGTGGGGCTGCGGGTGGGTTCGAGGGTGTATCAAGAGGTACTTAGAGGCCAATGATAATGGGGAGGTCCAGGTGGGGCTGGTTTGGGAGACATTGAAGGCGGTGATTAGAGGGGAGTTGATTTCCATCCGAGCCCATAGGGAGAGGGGAGAGCAAAGAGAGAGGGAGAGGTTGGTGGGGGAGATGGTGAGGGTGGGCAGGTGATACGCGGAGACTCCAGAGGGGGAGCGGCGTAATCTTCAGGCCAAGTTCAACTTACTGACCACCAGAAAGGCGGAAGCTCAGTGGAGGAAGGCACAGGGAGCGGTGTACGAATATGGGGAGAAGGCGCAGTAGGATGCTGGCGCATCAGATCCGAAAGCGGGACGTGGCCAGGGAGATTGGTGGAGTGAAGGATAGGGGAGGAAATGTGGTGAACCACTGTGCACCTGTATTTACGGTAGGACCTGCACTACAGGTTCACCAGTAGCCCCTGCCGGCTAGCTCCGCCTACAAAGAGCCATATAAATATGTGTGATCTCCTCCTGATCAGCCATTTCGACAGCTGCAGTAGGAGGCCACGCATCTGACTGTAATAAAGCCACAGTTGTACCAATCTGAGTCATTCGTGTAATTGATCATGCATCAGACAGACTACACAAAAAACCAGAAGAACTTCAAAACGGTGACTTTAAAAGAGAATCTTAAGAAATCTTTCCCCCATTTCTTTGGAAAATACTCAATCCATTGTATCAATTGAGGTTAAGTACAGGCGGCACGGTGCCGCAGTGGTCAGCACTGCTGCCTCACAGCGCCCAGGACCCGGGTTTGATCCCAGCCCCTGGTCACTGTGTATGTGGAATTTGCACATTCTCCCATGACTGTGTGGGTCTCACCACCAAAACCCAAAGATGCCCAGGATGGGTGGATTGGCCACGCTAAATTGCCGCTTAATAAATAAAAAAAAAATGGAGGTTAAGTACATGCAGGTAGAAGGGATTCATTGGATGATTACTTAAGCACAAACAGAGGTATGACATATGCGCTGAGTGGAGTCAGGAGATCTGTACACATAATGTTCATTCGGTGAATAAACCTATTGTGGGAGGATGATCTGTGAGGACGATGCAGTGATGCCTCAGTGTAATTTGGACAAGTTGAGTGAGTGGTCAAATGCATGGCAGATGCAATATAATGGGATAAATTCGATGTTATCCACTTCGGTAGAAAAAACAGGAAGGCCAGGTTATCTGAATAGCTATAGATTGAGAGAGAGGAATATTCAATGAGATCTGGGTGTCCTTGTACATTAGTCGCTGAAAGTAAGCATGCAGGTGCAGCAGGTGGTGAAGAAGGCAAATGATATGTTGGCCTTCATAGTGAGAGGATTAGAGTACAGGAGCAGGGATGTCTTGTTGCAATTCTCTAGGGATTCTCCCCTACCCGGCGGGGCGGGGGGTCCCGGCGTGTTGGAGTGGTATGAACCACTCCGGTGTTGGGGCCGCCCCAAAGGTGCGGAATTGGCCAAGCCCTCACACTGAGGGGCTAGGCCCGTGCCGGAGTGGTTCCCACTCCGCCGGCTGGCGTGAACGGCCTTTGGCGCCCCGCCACCGGGGCTGAAAGGACTTTGCCGGCGCCGTACGTCCGCGCATGCGCCAGCGGCTGCTGACGTCATACCGGCCGCATGAGCAGGGGAGGGGGTCTCTTCCGCCTCTGCCATGGTGAAGGCCATGGCGGGGGGGGGAAAGAAAAAGAGTGCCCCCACGGCACAGGCGCACCGGCCGATCGGTGGGCCCCGATCGTGGCCAGGCAACCGTGGGGTACCCCCCGGGGTCAGATCGCCCCGCGCTCCCCCAGGACCCCGGAGCCCGCCGCGCCACCAATCCCGCTTGTCAGGTAGGTGGTTTAAAACCACGCCGGCGGGAGAGGCCTGTTAGCAGCGGGACTTCGGCTCATCCCGGGCCGGAGAATCGCGCGGGGGGCCCAACCGACCGGCGCGATTCCCGCCCCCGCCGACTCTCGGGGGGCGGAGAATTCGGGGGCGGGATTGACGCCAGCTTCCGGGCGATTCTCGGACCCGGCTGGGGTCGGAGAATCCCGCCCAAGGTTCCTGATGGCTGGATTGTCCAGAACCAGGGGTCACAGTCTAAGGATACAGGGTAATCCATTTAGGACTGAGGATAGGAGAAATGTTTTACCCAGAGAGTGGTGAGCCTGTAGAATTCGCTATCACAGAAAGCAGTTGAGGCCAAAACTTGTATGAGTTAGATATGGGGAGGGGAGAGAATAGGTTAGAGTTGGATGATCAGCCATGGTCATAACGAATGGTGGAGTAGGCTTGAAGGGCCGAATGGCCAACACCTGCTCCTATTTTTATGTTTTGTTCCTTCCCCTTCCTTAACCAACAAGATTAAATTTCCTCTAAGTTCCACCCTTACCCTTCCTAGACCTGAGCTGACATAATATTTTCCATCGCCCCATATTCCCCCTGTAAACTTATTTTGTCAATAAGGCCTATCTCCGGCTCCCTCGAACCCATTCTTACAAAAATACTGACCACCTTCAAAGTTCAAATGTTAGATGATGTTAACAGTTCTCTATCTTCAGGTGTTGTTCCTCCCTCCTCCAAATTTGTTGTCCTAACAGCACTTGTTAAAAAAATTCAAGTCCACTGTCTTTGCAAATTACCGTCCCTGCTCCAACCTTCTATTCCTTTCCAAAACCCTTGAATGGGTTATCACCTCCCAAATCTGTTGATCTTTTCTGGAACTTTGTGTTTGAATCCCTCCTATTAGGTTTTTCCACAGTACTGAAAATGGCTCCTATCAAAAATCCCTAGGATAGGCCCTATGTTACTGTGACAAAGAGGTGTTTTCCCTCTTTGTCCTCTTGAGCTGTCTGGAGCCTTTGAAATGGTTTACCACCTATTTGCACCTCTGAAACATCGACAAACTTCACTTACGCCTCAAATTATCTGCGACTGAAACCCATGCTCTTGTTACTTGTAGACTTGACTGCCCCAGTGTTCCCCTGGCTGGCAGGGCCGGCTCAAGGCACCGGCAACTCGGGCAGTTGCCCGGGGCGCCATGTGCCGGGGGGCGCCAGAGACTCGGGTCACGCGCATGCGCAGTTGGGCGTGCCAACCCAGCGCATGGCGCGGTGGCCGCCCCCCCCAAGGCGCCCCCGCTCGGTCCGCCCCGCTCGGTCCGCCCCCCCCCGCTCAGTCCGCTCCCCCGCCCCCCCCTCGGGGTCCGCCCTCCCCGCACCTCCTCGGGTCCGCCTCCCCCGCCCCCCCTCGGGTCCGCCCCCCCCCGGGTCCGCCCCCCCCACTCGGGTCCGCCCCCCCCCGCCATTCCGCCCCCCCCCGCCGGTCCGCCCCCCCTCGGGTCCGCCCCCTCGGGTCCGCCCCGCCCCTCGGCCCCGCCCCCTCGGGTTCCGCCCTCCCCCGCCCCCCCTCGGGTCCGCCCTCCCCCGCCCCCCCCTCGGGTCCGCCCTCCCCGCCCCCACCCCTCGGGTCGCCCTCCCCCTCGGGTCCACCCCCCCACGGGTCCGCCCCCGCCCCTCGTCCCCCCCCGCCCCTCGGCCCCCCCCCCGGCCCTGGCCCCCCCCCCCCGCCCCTCGGCCCCGCCCCCACCGCCCCTCGGCCCCGCCCCCCCCGCCCCCGCCCCCCCCAAGGGCGCCGAAGTTCAGCTTGCCCGGGGCGCCAGCAACCTAGGGCCGGCGCTGCTGGCTGGCCTCCCATATTGACTATCTGCAAACTTGAGATCATCAAAACTCTGCTTCTGGTCTACCATGCTTGTCTCTCGGTTAGGCAATCCCTTGGAGTTGAGAATGACTTGTTTCCCCACAAAAAGTTAGTTCTCAGGTGACTGACGAGTCTAATGCACGTCCTACAGTTTCTATCACAGGTGGAGCAGATGGGATTGTAGGGGTGGATGAGTGGGGGCCGGGTTGCACTTTTGCTGTCAACTGGCTTCAGCTCGCCTCTCAGCGACGGAACCAGAGGCTTTCAGCTCCTTTCCAGATACTTTTCCTCCACTTTGGCAGGCTTGGGCCAGAGATTCCCAGGTTTTGGTGGGGATGTTGTATTCTTTACAGGAGGCTTTGAGGGTGTACTTGAAGTGTTTCCTCTACCCACCAGGGGCCTGTTTGCTGTGTCAAAGCTCAGAGTAGAGTGCTTATCTCATGTTAGACATTCGGATGTTTTGGCCTGACCAGCAGAGCTGATTGTGCATAATTAATGCTTCGATGCTAGGAATGTTGGCCTGAGTGAGAATACTGAAATTGGTATGCCTAGCCTGCCAATGTTTGCAGGATCTTGCAGAAGTAGTGCTGGCAGCATGGTAATACAAGTGGATAGCACTGTGGCTTCACAGCTCCAGGGTCCCAGGTTCGATTCCCTGCTGGGTCACTGTCTGTGCGGTGTCTGCATGTTCTCCCAGAGTCTGCGTGGGTTTCCTCTGGGTGCTCCGGTTTCCTCCCATAGTCCAAAGACGTGCAGGTTAGGTGGATTGGCCATGCTAAATTGCCCTTAGTGCCCAAAATGGTTAGGAGGGGTTATTGGTTAATGGGGATAGGGTGGAAATGAGGCCTTAAGTGGGTTGGTGCAGACTCGATGGGCTGAATGGCCTCCTTCTGCACTGCATGTTCTATGTCTATGTCTTATCCAGGGTTTCGGAGGTGCCTGCTGTACATAGTCCACATCTGAGGCATATAGGAGGGCAGGTATCACTACTGATCTGTAGATTATGGGTTTGATGACGGGTCCTTTAAACACTCTTCCTCAGCCGACTGAAGTCTGCGCAGGCACACTGAAGATAGTATTGGACCTCAATCGACGATATCTGCCCCTGTTGACAGTAGGATCCGGGGGGAGGAGTAGAGAATTACCCTAAAAACCTTCTTCCAGTATCCTCTAGCTTTGGACAGGACCAAAACATTTGAACGTGATTAGCGGGGACCCCCCCGCAATGCTCACACACATCTTCTACTCCTTCAAAGAATCGGCTCATCCTCGCCCTCGTGAAGTGTGACACCTTCAGCTGTATCAGCCCCAACCTCGCACATAAGGTGGAGGCACTTACTCTCTGGATCACCTCACACCAGACCCCCTCCTCTATAACCTCTCCCAACTCTTCCTCCCACTTTGCTTTGATCCCTTCCAGTGGTGCCTTATCCTCTTCCAAATAGCTCCATACACCGCTAACACTACCCACTTCTCCAGTCCCCTTATCGCCAGCACCTCCTCCAGCAATGTGGAGGCCGGTTCCTCCGGGAAGCTCTGTATCTTGTTCCTAGCAAAATCGCGAACCTGCATGTATCTAAACATTTCTCCCTACTCCAGCCTATACTTCGTTCCAGCTCCCTCAATCCTGCAAAACCGACCCCTAAGAAACAAATCTTTAGCGTCTTAATTCCCTTCTCTTCCCATTTCCGAAAACTTCCATCCCAACTCCCTGGCTCAAATCTGTGATTCCCCTAATCTGCATTTCTCTTGACCCTGCCCCCAACCCGAAGTGTTGGCGAAACTGCCTCCAGATTTCAATGAAGCTATTATTACCGGGACTCCGAGTATTTCCCCGGAGCTATTGGGAGCGGCGCTGTTGCTAGTGCTTTCAGTCCCGACCCCCTTCACAAACTCTCCTCCATTCTGACCCATTGGGAATCAACCCCTCTGACCCAGGTCCGCATCTTCTCCATATTCGTCACCCAGTAGTAGTACATCAGGTTCGGGAGACCCAAACCCCCTGCCTGCCTTCCCTTCTGCAGCAGCACGTTTCTCACTCTGGCTACCTTCCCTCCCCATATGAACGAGGTAATCCTTCCCTCAATCTCCCTGAAAAAAGCCTTTGGCAGGAAAATCGAGAGGCATTGAAAAATAAACAGAAATCGCGGCAACACATTCATTTTAACCGCCTATATCCCGACCCGCCAGTGACAGAGGGAGATCATCCCACCTTGCCAGATCGGCTTTATTTATCTCAGTTATTGACTCAAAGACTTACTCAGCCATAAGAGTGACTGATTTTAATTTCATCTACAGAAATTTATAAAAGCTTTCAGTTTTTAAATGATTTTCATCCCATTTCTGCTGAATGCATTGAGTCACATTAGAGTGAAATTTCATTAAGTCCATACTAGCAGATATTTTATAAACCAAACCAAATGCTGGCCTCCTATGCTTCACTGATTTCCTTTGACCCTCCTTTGTGGCCGTGTCTTCAGCTATCCAGACCCTAAGCTCTGGAATTCCCAATCTGACCTTTCCCATCTCTCCCCTTTAATGTAATCTTTAAAACCTACCAATTCTGGTTTCCTCTCCGAGTACCTCTATATGGCCTGTTGTCAGATAATGTCTGTATAGGGTCTAAAGGTGCTGCAAAAATGAAAGGTATTGTTGCTGTAGTTGAACTTGACTGTGCAATATCATGGCCACATCTGAATGTGGTTTTACCCAATACACACGAGTAAACTTCAGAAAGGAGCTGATGGACCGTAAAAAGAAGGCAGAACCTTGGGGTACTGAGTCTATCTATGCAGGCTAACCCTACTCTCACTGAGATTACCTGTTTTAACTTGTCACAGACAAAAGCTTCAACTATGTGACCATACTAGTCTGCATAGTTCAACAGAACTGCACTTAGCTCCCATTAAACGTTTACAAAATTCCACTGCAAATTTATATTTATGAACACTTAATCGAAGTGACAGTAGTTCAATTTTTCATTGGGATATATTGAGTCAATATTGAGTGGGGCAGCATGGTAGCACTGTGGCTTCACAGCACCAGGATCCCAGGTTCGATTCCCTGCTGGGTCACTGCCAGTGAGGAATAAGAACAAAGAAAATTACAGCACAGGAACAGGCCCTTCGGCCCGTCCAGCCTGCACCGATCCAGATCCTTTATCTAAACCTGTCGCCTATTTTCCAAGGATCTACTTCCCTCTGTTCCCCGCCCGTTCATATATCTGTCCAGATACATTTTTTAAAAAAAAATAATTTTTATTGAAAAATTTTGTATTTATATAACGAACCACAATAAAATAGCAACATAACAATAATGATAACAGGTCATAACAGTCACCCATCCTCAATGAACAACAAAACATATGACAACTTAAATTAACACAATATTAAATTAAATAACCATAAAAAAAAAAAAAAAAAACAAAAAAAACCCCCCCCCCCCCCCCCCCCCCCCCCCCTGGGTTGCTGCTGCTATTGACCAAGATACCTATCTTTGAGCCAGAAGTCCAGAAAAGGCTGCCACCGTTTATAGAACCCTTGTACTGATCCCTCAGTGGCAAATTTGACCCTCCTCCAATTTATAAATCCCGCCATGTCACTGAGCCAGGTCTCCACAACTGTCGGGGCCTCGCATCTTTCCACTGCATCAAGATCCTCCGCCGGGCTACTAGGGACGCAAAGGACAGAACACCGGCCTCTTTCGCCTCCTGCACTCATCTGCTCCACCGGCAAATGCCAAAAATCGCGAGTCCCCAACCTGGTTTGACCCTGGATCCAACCACCCTCGACACCGTCCCCGCCACCCCCTTCCAGAATTCTTCCAGTGTCGGGCATGCCCAGAACATATGGGCATGATTCGCTGGACTCCTCCGAACACCTGGTGCACCTGTCCTCACCCCCAAAGAACCTACTCATCCGAGGTCACAGACATATGGGCCTGGTGCAGCACCTTAAATTGGATGAGAACTAAGCCTTGCACATGAAGAGGAAGAGTTGACTCTCTCCAAGGCATCCGCCCAAGTCCCATCCTCTATCTGCTCCCCTAGTTCCCCCTCCCATTTAGCCTTCAGCTCCTCCACTGACGACTCCTCCACTTCCTGCATTACCTTATAAATGTCAAGACACCTTCCCCTCTCCGACCCACACCCCCGAGAGCACTCTGTCCATCGTTCCCTGCGAGGGCAGCAAAGGGAATCCCTCTACCTGTCGCCTAGCAAACGCCTTACCTGCAAGTATCTGAACATGTTCCCTTTGGGGAGCCCAAATTTATCTTCCAGTTCCCCCAGGCCCGCAAACCTCCCGCCAATAAACAGGTCCCTCAATTTACTGATGCCCACCCTAAACCACCCCCGAAATCCCCCATCAGTGTTCCCGGGATGAACCGATGATTTCCACCTAATGGAGCCTCCATCAAGTCCCCTGTACCTCCCTATGCCGTCTCCACTGTCCCCAGATTCTTAGGGTCGCCGCCACCACCGGGCTCGTGGTATACCTCTTAGGAGAGAGCGGCAGCAGCGCCGTTACCAGGGCACCCAGGCTCGTACCTCTACAAGACGCCATCTCCATTCTTTTCCCACCCCCCACCCCCCCCAACCTCCATCACCCATTTACGCACCATTGACACATTGGCCGCCCAATAGTACCCCAAAAGGTGGGCAGCGCCAGCCCGCCTCTGTCCCTCCCTCGCTCCAGGAAAACCCTCTTCACTTCTTCGGAGTCCCATGCGCCCACACAAAGCTCAAAATACTGCTAGTCACCCTCCTAAAGAAGGCCCTGGGGATGAAGATGGGCAGGCACTGAAAGAGGAACAAGAACCTCGGAAGCACGTCATTTGACGAACTGCACCCTCCCCGCCAACGACAATGGCAGCATGTCCCACCTCTTGAACTCCTCCTCCAATCTGATCCACAAGCCTGGTGAAATTATGCTTGTGAAGAGTCCCCAGTCCCTGGCCACCTGTACCCCCAAGTACCGAAAACTCTCCCCTGCCCTCCTAAGCGGGAGCTACCAATTCCCTCCTCCTGGTCCCCAGGGTGCACCACAAACACCTCACTCTTGCCTAGATTTAGTTTATAGCCTGAAAAGGTCCCAAACTCAGCTAGTAGATCCATCACCCCCGGCATCCCTCACACAGAGTCCGCCACATACAGTAGCAGGTCATCAGCAAACGACACCCTATGTTCCTCCCCACCCTGCACCAAACCCCTCCACCTTCCGAATCCCTCAACGCCACCGCCAACAGTTCGATTGCCAATGAAACAACAAGGGGGATCAGGGGGCATCCCTGCCTGGTCCTACGGTAAAGCCGGAAGTACTCCGACCTCCTCCCGTTCGTGGCCACACACGCCATCGGGGCCTCATTTAGCAGCCTCACCCATCTAATAAACCCTTCACCAAATCCAAACCTCCCCGACACCTCCTATAAGTACCCCCACTCCACTCTATCGAAGGCCTTCTCCGCATCCAGCGCCACCACTAACTCTGCCTCCCCCTCGTGTACAACCCCTGGCACACAGTCCTCTATCCTGGTGGCCAGGATCTTTGCCAGCACCTTGGCATCCACATTAAGGAGAGATATGGGCCTGTGTGAACCACACTGCTGGGGGTCCTTGTCCCTCTTTAAGATTAAAGAAATCAGCGCCCGCGACATCGTCGGGGGCAAAGTCCCCCCTTCCCACGTCTCATTAAGTTGGTCCGCACCAGCAGGGGGCCCACTAGGGTCCACAAACGTTTTATAAAACTCCACCGGGAACCCATCCGGCCCCGGCGCCTTCCCTGACTGCATCTGCCCGATCCCCTTAACCAGCTCCTCCAGCTCAATTGGCGCCCCCAACCCCTCCACCTGCTCCTCCTGCACCTTCGGGAAAGATAGCCCGTCGAGAAAACTCTCCATTCCCCTCCTCTCCACCGTTGGCTCCGACCGGTAATAGTTCCCCGTAAAAGTCCTTGAAGACCTCATTCACCTCTAACCCCTTCCGCACCACATTCCCACTCTTATCTCTCACTCCAGCAATTTCCCTAGCCGCATCCCGCTTGCAGAGCTGATGAGCCAGCATCCTACTCGCCTTTGCACCATGTTCATACACTGGCCCTTGTGCCTTCCTCCACTGTGCCTCTGCCTTTCTAGTGGTCAACAGATCACGTTCAGCCTGTAGGCTGTGCCTCTCCCCCAACAATCCCTCCTCTGGTGCCTCCGCGTACCTCCTATCTACCTCCAGGATCTTCCCTACCAGTCTACCCCTCTCACTCCTCTCCCTGTGTGCCCGGATGGATATCAGCTCCCCACGAATCACTGCCTTCAGGGCTTCCCAGACCATCCCCACCCGGACCTCCCCCGTATCATTCACCTCGAGGTACCCCTCAATACTTGCCCGGACCCTCCTGCACACCTCCTCCTCCGCCAACAACCCCACATCCAACCGCCACAACGGGCGCTGGTACCGCACCTCCCCCATCTCCAACTCCATTCAATGCGGAGCGTGGTCGGAGATTGCAATGGCCGAATATTATGCCTCCTCCACTCTCGGAATCAGTCCCCTACTCACCACGAAGAAGTCTATCCGAGAATAAACCCTATGTACATGGGAGAAGAAAGAGAACTCCCGTGCCCTCGGCCTCACAAACCTCCATGGATCCACCCCTCCCATCTGGTCCATAAACCCCCTCAGCACCTTGGCCGCCGCCGGCCTCCTACCCATCCTTGAACTGGACCGATCCAGTGAAGGATCCAACACCGTATTGAAGTCCCCCCCCCATAATCAGACCTCCCGCCTCTAGATCCGGGACACGTCCCAGCATACGCCTCATAAAGCCCGACTCATCCAATTTGGGGCATACACACTAACAAGTACCACCTTCTCTCCCTGTAGCCTGCCCCTTACCATAACAAACCTACCCCCCTTATCCGCCACCACCTCCGATGCCTCAAACGACACATTTTTCCCCACCAGAATCGCCACTCCCCGGTTGTTTACATCCAACCCGGAGTGGAAAACCTGCCCCACCCACCCCTTTCCTCAGACGAACCTGGTCCGCCACCTTCAGGTGGGTCTCCTGAAGCATTGCCACATCTGCCTTTAGCCCCCTCAGATGGCCAAGTACCCTAGACCAGCTTCACCGGCCCACTCAGTCCTCTTGCATTCCAGGTGACCAACCGGATCAGAGGGCGTCCCGCCCCCCTCCCCCGTCGACTAGCCATAGCCCGTCGACTGCCCGCCCCAGGCCAGCACCCCCCGCCCGACCTAGTCCCACGGCGACAAACACCCACCTCTGTCCCCCGGCCCACACCAGCTCCTTCCTGACCCTGCCAGCAGCAACCCGGTATTCCCCTTCCCCCCTCCCTCCCCCCCCAGGCTAGGAACCCTCCTAGCCGTGACCCGTCCTCCATTGTACTTCCGTGGGTCAGCTAACTTCTGCTGATCCCGGAAACTCCCGCCAAAAACCCGAACCCTCCCAAAGTTGGATCGTCCCCCATCCTGTCACTCCTCAAGGCACCGCTCCAGCGCGGGGAGGAACTAGTTAAGGCCCCCCCCCCGTCATCATCTCCATCCCCCAACGTGGGAAACCAGAGGAAGCCTGCGCTTTCGCACTGCCCCACCACACCCTTCTGACGCAGCTCCCAAATATCAGCCCCACTCCATACCCCCAACCCTATGCAGAATACAACAAACCCCCCCACCCCCCCCCCGCAAAATACAAAACTCAAACAATGCCCCCCAACAAAAAACAGAACACCCCAATAAATAACCATATCAAAATTACGAAATACAGAATAAACACAGCAACAGCAGAAACCAGCAATAAAGCATTACAACCGACCCCGCAACCCCCAACCCCTAGTTCGAGTCCAGCTTCTCCGTCTGCACAAAGGCCCACGCCTCCTCCGGAGAATCAAATAATAATGCCACTCCAAATAAGTTACCACAAGCGCGCAGGCTGCAACATTCTAAACTTTATTTTCTTCTTATAGAGCACCTCCTTCGTCCGATTAAACCCGGACCGCCGCTTAGCCACCTCCGCACTCCAATCCTGGTAGATCCGTACTACCCCATTCTCCCAATTGCTGCTCTTCACCCTCTTGGCCCAGCGCAGCACACACTCCCGATCACTGAACCGGTGGAACCTCACCAGCACCGCACGCGGGGGTTCATTCTCCTTAGGCCTCCTGGCCAGTACTCTGTGGGCTCCCTCCAGCTCCAGGGGCAGATGAAAAGATCCTGCTCCCACTAGCGAGTTCAGCATCATGGCCACATAGGTTGTCAGATCCGACCCCTCCAGCCCCTCCGCAAGGCCCAAGATCCTCAGATTCTTCCGCCTCATGCGGAGATCAAGCTCCTCGAAGCGGTCTTTGCCACTTCTTATGGAGTGCCTCGTGCCCCTCCACTTTACTCACGAGGACCACGGCCTCCTCCTCTCGTTCAGCGGCCTGCTCCTGCAACACCTGGATGGCAGCAACCTGGGTCGTCTGAATCTCCAAAAGCTTTTTATTCGTTTCCTGCAGAGAGCTCAGCACCTCAGCCTTAAAATCTGCAAAACAGCGCAGGAGAGCAGCTTGCTGCTCCTGCGCCCATAGCTTCCACTCCTCTGGTGCTCCTCCGGCCGCCATTTTGGAATCGTTCCCCCGTTTTCTCTGGGGAGCTGCTGCCGTTTTTTCCCGCTTTCCACTCCGAGTTCGAGGCATTAAATGTGGAGAAAGTTGATCACCACACCTTCTCCCACCGGGAGACGATGAAAAAATTCAGTTTTGGGCTCTAAAAAGAGCCGAAAAGTCCGTTTGAATTGGGAGCTCCCAAATGTGCGGCTTCCTACGTCATCACCGCCACCGGAAGTCCCCTGTCCCGATGCATCTTAAATGATGCTATCGTGCCCGCCTCTACCACCTCCGCTGGCAAAGCGTTCCAGGCACCCACCACCCTCTGCGTAAAGAACTTTCCACGCACATATCCCTTAAACTTTCCCCCTCTCACCTTGAAATCGTTACCCCTTGTAATTGAGTCCCCCACTCTTGGAAAAAGCTTGTTGCTATCCACTCTGTCCATACCTGTCATAATTTTGTAGACCGCAATCAGGTCCCCCCTCCACCTCCGTCTTTACAACGAAAACAATCCTAATCCATTCAACCTTTCTTCATAGCGAGCACCCTCCATACCAGGCAACATCTTAGGTGAACTTCCTCTGCGCCCTCTCTAAAGCATCCACATCCTTCTGGTAATGTGGCGACCAGAACTGCACACAGTATTCCAAATGTGGCCTAACCAAAGTCCTATACAACTATAACATGACCTGCCGACTCTTGTACTCAATACCCCGTCCGATGAAGGCAAGCACGCGGTATGCCTTCTTGACCACTCTATCGACCTGCATTGCTTCAGGGTACAATGGACCTGAACTCCCAGATCTTTCTGTACTCCCCAGGACTCTTCCATTGACCATATAGTCCACTCTTGAATTAGATCTTCCAAAATGCATCACCTCGCATTTGCCTGGATTGAACTCCATCTGCCATTTCTCTGCCTAACTCTCCAATCTATCTATATTTTGCTGTGTTCTCTGACAGTCCTCCTCGCTATCTGCAACTCCACCAATCTTAGTATCATCTGCAAACTTGCTCATCAGACCACCTATACCTTCGTCCAGATCATTTATGTATATCACAAACAACAATGGTCCACTAGTCAACTTTTTCCATTTTGAGACACTCCCTTCCGCCACTACTCTCTGTCTCCTGTTGCCCAGCCAGTTCTTTATCCATCTAGCTAGTACACCCCTGAACCCCATACGACTTCACTTTTTCCATCAAACTGCCATGGGAAACTTTATCAACGCAGGAGTCTGCGTGAGGAGGCTGTGTGAGTGAGGAGTCTGCACATTCTCCCCGTGTCTGCGTGGATTTCCTCCGGGTGCTCCAGTTTCCTCCCACAGTCCAAAGACGTGCAGGTTAAGTGGATGGGCCATGATAATTTGCCCTTACTGTCCAAAATGGTTTGGAGGGGTTACGGGGGATAGGGTGGAAGTGAGGGCTTAAGTGGGTCGGTGCAGACTCGATGGCCCGAATGGCCTCCTTCTTCACTGTATATTCTATGTTCAATTATCAAATGGACTCATACAATAAATTAGCCTATTTTTTAATGACATAGAAACAGTCTGACACATTGAAAATTTCCTGCCTTCAACAAGTTTGACTTATTCTTCGTTACAATAAGTGTTACACTTAAAGAGTGTGGTTGAGACTACTGAGGTCCTAAGGTGCTATATAAATATGCCTTGTTTTGAAACAAAAAGTTGCGAATGCCAGAGGCACAGAATTCACAGCATTTTAATTTCCGTTATTTCCAACCCATAATTTTACCCACTATTAAAGTGAATAGAAAAACAATTGAGCTGGCAAGTGTGGAAGCAGTAAGCTCCAAACATTAAGTATATTTATTTATTTTAAATGTTGCGATTAGGGAAACTTCATGTGATGATTAAAATGATCAATTTAAACAAAATCCATATGATATCTGAAACTGCTTCTCTCCTGATACAGATTAAAGAGAGACCTGGGGTATTTGAGCTCAAATCTCTGAAGGTAGGACAGATTACATATGAGGTTCAGGACTTTAAAAATAAACCGAGCATGAAAACCAGGAGTCCATGCTGGAGCTAGATAAAATGGTTTGGTTCATTGTGTCCATTACATTGTAAATAGAATGCAAAGACATTAAACAAGATACAGAAGAAATTTACTAGAAGGTTCCGGGGATGATGGAGTGCAGTCAGGTGGATATATTGGAGAAGTTGAGAACAAAGGAGGCTAAGAGGAGATTTGATAGACATGTTTAAAAGGTTAATATAAAGCAAATAAAGAGAAACTGTTTCCAATGGCTGAAGGATCAATAACCAAATGCTGTAGATTAAAGGTGATGGCAAAAGGACCAGAGGTGGTTTTGGATTATTTTTCAACAAAATGAATGGTAGTATTTAGAAGGCACTGCCTTATATATGGTGAATATAGATTCAGTAGTAAGCCTCATAACAAAGTTAGATAACTACTTGAAATTTTTTTTGCAAGGATATGAGGAAATTGCAGGGGTGTACAACTCGCTAGATGTTCTTTGAAGGAGACTCAACGGGCCAAACTGTCTTTGCACTGTGCTATTACTAGGATTTTACATTGTTCATATCCATCAATGCTTATTATTTAACCTGTTACTTTGCTTTTACTATTCCTACATAGGATTTTACATACTTTTATCGATTCTTTGAAGAACTATTGTCATCACATTAAATTCTACCGTTACATAATGAAGGAAAAACATTGCACCAACACTCAGTGAT
Organism: Scyliorhinus canicula; assembly: GCF_902713615.1. Taxonomy (NCBI): domain Eukaryota; kingdom Metazoa; phylum Chordata; class Chondrichthyes; order Carcharhiniformes; family Scyliorhinidae; genus Scyliorhinus; species Scyliorhinus canicula. The sequence continues at coordinate 18,989,283 of NC_052169.1, read as the reverse complement.
ACTTTCATATGCTTAATAGGAAGCCATGCTCAAATGCAGCAATCAGAAAGCTGTGCACTGAAGTCCCAACTCTCAAACTTACATTCTCGCTGAGTACAATGTTTAAAATGAGAAAAGGATTTTAAATTTACCATAGAGGAGGGAGGGCTTTACAGCAGTGCATTTCTAGCTGCACGTTTAAAAATACATAATATCCATCAAGAATACAAGGGGCCAGATACTAACAGCGCTGATTATATGCTGTTAAACTTAGTATAGTAAGAAGTCTTACAATATCAGGTAAAGTCCAACAGGTTTTTTTGAATCACTAGCTTTCGGAACACTGCTCCTTCCTCAGGTGAATGAGTCATTCGCTTAAGGAAGGAGCAGTGCTCCGAAAGCTAGTGATTCGAAACAAACCTGTTGGATTTTAACCTGGTTTTGTAAGACTTCTTACTGTGCTCACCCCAGTCCAACGCCGGCATCGCTACATCATGTCTACCATCGACACTGCAAACTTAGTATAGTCGGCCAAGATTGTCTATAGTGAAAATAGGGTGCAGCAGGGCGGCACAGTGGCGCAGTGGTTAGCACTGCTGCCTACGGTGCTGAGGACCCAGGTTCGATCCTGGCCCGGGGTCACTGTCTGTGTGGAGTTTTCACATTCTCCCCGTGACTGCGTGGGTCTCACCCCAAAACCCAAAGATGTGCCGGTTAGGTGGATTGGCCAAACTAAATTGGTCCTTAATTGAAAAAAATAATTGAGTACTCTAAATTTATTAAAAAAAAGAAATAGGGCATATCTGTAGAAAAAAAATTAAACTTTTTTTTTCAGATAAAAGTCGTATCAAAATGTTCAGGAGCATGACGAAGGGGGAGTGGAAATTGTTGCAAGAATGACAGAAATTTCAGGTTGAAACTGGCAAATGTTTTCATGAAGTAATTCATGCAAAGGGGAGGCGGTGGCGTAATGATTCTGTCACTGGACTAGTAAACCAGAGACCCAGAGTAATGCTCTGGGGACCCAGGTTCAATCCCTCCCCTGCAGAATGTGAAATGTGAATTCAGTAAAAATCTGGAATTAAAAAAGTCTAATGATGACCATGAAAACATTGTCGATTGTCGGAAAAAAACACCTGGTTCACTAATGTGCTTTAGGGAAGGAAATCTGCTGACCTTACCTAGTTTGGCCTACATGTGACTCCACGCCCACAAAAATCTGTTGACTCTTAACTTCCCCCTCAAGGGCAATTAGGAATGGACAATGCATACGGGCACAGCCTGTGAAGCCCACTTCTCATGAACAAATTTTTAAAAATACACATTGTCACAAGAGAAATAGGCAGCAGCCATTTATATATTTTTGCAACCATTGGTCAATAATTACTTGTATTTCCATATTTACAAAAATATAGCAGTTACCTTTTTCATTCATGATTATAAGTAAAAATGGATAGCTATTTGACAACTATTTAATAGGTACACTGGCTAATGGGGATTTTGTAATATTCTTACAGATCTTATTGAAATTGCACTTTCATATACAGTAGTCCCCCGTTATACCGCGCTCCACAATACCGCGGTTCGCGATATACGGCGGGGGGGCTTATGGACCCCAACTGTCAGCTTCCCTCTCCGGATCAAAGTGAGCCGGCCGCTGAAATTGACACTGCCGGCTGAAATTGACACTGCCGGCTGCTCCTCTCTCACTGAGATTGACACTGCCGGCTGAAATTGACACTGCCGGCTGCTCCTCTCTCACTGAGATTCAGTGAGAGAGGAGCAGCTCACACAGCGTCCGGAAGTGGATAGTGCAGAGCTACAGCTGGTACCTCCATAGTGGTTGAGGTAGGGTGGGGGTGGGGGGGAGGTAGGGTGGGGCGGAGGTAGGGTGGGGGTGGGGGGGGGAGGGTGTAGGGGTGGGGGGGAGGGGGTGGCGGTGTGGAGAAAGCCACTTGTTCCCAAACCACCAAGTTGACAGCCCTGACACCTAAAACTGAATCCCAGCCTTGCCTTTGAAACTGACATGCAGCGCAGGGTGCAAGCGCGTGCGGCAGATGGGGTGCAGACAGCAAGACCTTGTAAGTTCCTGTGGGTTGTTTTAATTAGATCCATGATGGGGGTTTTAAATTTATTAAAAAATCTATGCATGCACTTCCCATTGTGAGTCTACGGGGGGGTGGGGGGAGAGGTCAGACCCCCGTAGACTCACAATGGGAAGCGCATGCATAGATTTTTAAATAAATTTAAAACCCCCATCGTGGAAATCCGCGGCTCGGATGCAACGCGGGTGGCTGTCTTGGACCCCAACACCCGCGTTATAAAGGGGGACTACTGTATATTAAAGCTGAAAATGGTAAAATTTTGTCAGTTGTATCTAAGAAGATCACACTTATGAAATAGCTGCCAAATCACTTAAGGTGCCCCCTTTGCCTGTCTGCATAAATCAAAATTGAGAACAAAGTTCTAAGGGTGGAATTCTCCGCTCCCAGGAAAAATCGGGAGGGCCATCGTGAACTCGACCGAGTTTCACGACGGCCTCGGAGGCCGCTCCTCGCCCCCTATTCTCCCCTCCCGGCGGGGCTAGGAGCGGTGCTCCGTAAATCTTGGCCGTGGGGGCGTCACGCCGAGAATGACGCAGCCGGCGCGCCTAATGACGTCAGCCGAGCATGCGCAGGTTGGCCGGCTCCAACCCGCGCATGCGCGGCCGACATCACGACGCTGACACCTCGAACCCGCGCATGCACGGTGGACGTCTTTGCCCAGCCGCCCCGCAAGACATGGCGGCTTGATCTTCCGGGACGGCGGAGGGGAAATAGTGCGTCCAATTGAGACGCCGGCCCGACGATCGGTGGGCACCGATCGTGGGCCTGTCCCCTCCCGAGCACAGTCGTGGTGCTCTTTCCCCTGTACTCCCCCCACAAGCCCCAAACGGTCATATCTCACCCGTTTCACGACGGCAGCGACCAGGTGTGGTTGCCGCCGTCATGAAACGGTCGCGAACGGCAGGCCGCTTGGCACATCCGGGTCGGAGAATCGCCGTTCGCCATGAAGAACGGCGAGCGGCGATTCTTCCGAGCGGGGGGGGGGGGGGAGAATCACGGGGGTACCAGGGGGGCGTGAATTTTGTCGGGGGGCCCTCCCGCGATTCTCCCACGCCACGTGGTGAGCGGAGAATCGCGCCCTAAGTCTCTTGATCATCTTTATGGAACCAGATATTATGGGCGGAATTCTCCGCTCCCGGGAAAAATCAGGAGGACCGTCGTGAACTGCTTTCAGGAGTCTGTTCTTTCTGAACCTTCTGCACTCTACTTGACCTAGCTTCATAATGATTGAAATTGTGGTGTGAAATTTGGGCTGAATGTTATCTTTTGATCAGCCGGGTGTTTGACTCACATGGATTCTAAGCATCATCGTTAAGACAAAGTAATAAAACTACACTATATATTTTCTGCCCAATATGGAGTGCAAGTCTGATTGATGCCACTGGCGTACTGTGTTCAGATCTATTCTGAAGGATATAATATCTGTATTTCCGTAAAGATGATCGAGAGATTTAGTAGAACTTTGTTCTCAATTTTGGACCCAGGTGGAGGAACCAGGGGAAGGGGCCACGTTTTACAGGATGGTGGGGGACGCTTAAAGGTTGGGTGTGATCTTGGGGAAGCCTCTGATGGGCATACAGGGCCCTCCACTTGACATTTCTTTCAATGATTTTTTAATCTGTACAAATGAATGTTAGCATGGGAGTATTTTCTGCAACAATTATGCATTTAAATGTCAAATTTAGCATTAGTGAAGGGTTTGTTTACCTGTACAACCAGTTGTTCCTTTCTTCACAGAGTAGCCCAGTTCACAGTGACAAATGAATGATCCTTTCGTGTTCTCACAGGTGCCACTCAGACATATGTTTAGATTAAGGTCACATTCGTCAACATCTGTGGATCAAAGTTAAAAATAAATGACAGTGTCCACAGCTGCAGCATATTGTGCAATCGTTAACAGTTTAAAAGGTTCTATATAGCTAGTGATGCTCTTCTAAATATTGAACAACTTTTGACATTACTTTTAATACATTCTCATGTACTCAGTTTAACACTCGAACAATAATACTAGAATATTAACAAGGAAACCACAACCAAGTCTAACCTAGACAGGTCCTCATGTCCTCAGAAGCCATAAATCCATCATAGCATAGACATCGATATTCTCCAGGTACATTTGCACATAGTCCTCCATCACAAATGTCAGGATTGTCCTCACATTCATCAATATCTGGAAGAAAAAATTGGTTTATGTGGTCATTGAATTTTAATCTACATTACAATATATATTGAAAGTATTCTTTTGTAAAGTATGCTAACAGAGTTATTACGTAATACACACTGGAGACATGGTGGCACATTGTTAACTTCAATGTAGTAATGTAGTAACTACCCAGAGGCCCAGGCCCTGGGGACATTGATTCATATACCATCATGGCAGCTGGCAGAATTTAAATACAATTAACAAAATCTGGAATTGAAAGCTAGGTATATTGGTCATGAAACTATCATCAATTTCTGTAAAAAACCTTTGGTTCACTAATATTCTTTAGGAGAGGAAATCTGCCATCCTTACTCTGTCTGGCCAACGTGACTTCAGAGCTACATTAATGCGATTGACTCTTAACTGTCCTCTGAAATAGCCTAGCAAGCCACTCAGTTCACTATGGGCAGCACAGTAGGACAATGGTTGGCACAGTTGCTTCACAGCTCCAGGGTCCCAGGTTCGATTCCCAGCTTGGGTCCCTGTCTGTGCGGAGTCTGCACGTTCTCCCCGTGTCTGCGTGGGTTTCCTCCGGGTGCTTTGGTTTCCTCCCACAGTCCAAAGATGTGCAGGTTAGGTATATTAGCCATGATAAATTGCCCTTAGTATCGACAAAGGTTGGGTGGGGTTACAGGGCTACAGGGATAGGGTGGAGGTGTGGGTTTAAGTAGGGTGCTCTTTCCAAGGGCCGGTGCAGACTCGATGGGCCAAATGGCTTCCTTCTGCACTGTAAATTCTAGGTATGTTATGTAAACAGCAACTAGGGATGGGCAACAAATGCTGACCTTGCCAGTGACACCCACATCCCCTGGAAGAATAAATAAACCATCAGAGATTGTCATGTTTCAAGTAACTTGTGAAATTGAAGCTACTTTCACCTGTTGAGAAAAAACTTCCATGGAACTATTCAAGATCATCATTGTTCCTCCTTGTGCCCAGACCAGCAACACCAAAAATATGAATGCCTTTGAGGCAATTCTCGGGTATAAAATATCTTTGGTATAAAAAGCCAGTATATAACTGCTAGTACTATTAAATCCCGATGTTCTTATTTAGTATATGATGATTGAGGCTCAACAATAAAGATAACTCTTCCCAAAACATCAGGTCAACAAAACTCAAAATATGGAACAAGAAATATAAATAAGGGCAAAACTTGCTACTCCCACCAGTGAGAGGATTGTAGCAGGCAAGGGCACTTAATTTGTCAGGAAGCAAAAAATATTTCCTATTGCCAGGATAAATTGTGCAAATTTTGTTCACCCAATTTTCAAGGTGGGTTAAAAGTAGGTTGAATTTCCTGACAAACAGTTTAGTGAAGTTCATTTGCATTAATTAACATCTCATATATGCTAATTAAATGGCCACCTCACTGGAATTAAGTACCCCCTCTCCAAATTAAGTTCCCCACGAGTCAAAATTTAGAAGATTCACTTTAATGACTGTATATAAATGGCATGCTTCTGGTGAGCTTCACCCCTTCCAAAACTTTGAAGCCAGGAGAAATTGCTTTCTCCTTTGTAAAAATCTGACTTTGATCATGCATTTAGTCAGTCAGTGAGATCCCTCAAGATGGGAGGAGGAACTTTTCAGGTGATAGAGTTCAAGGTCAGTACAAGTGGCTGACTAAAGGGACACCCTAATAATTATGAGGCAGTTAGGTGTCAACCATGCTCAGTTGTGTTTTGCTCTATGGGGAAACCTGTATTGCAACAGGTTTGTGCCTGGTTAATGGGTCTTATAACATTGCGATTCGGCAAGTTCGGGAACTGGTGTTTATGTGCCATTTGTCATCCGCTGCAGTCAAAGGCCGGAATAAGGGAAGGAGGGAGCCGGATGCCTCCAAGGGACACAGCTGATGCAGAGCAGCAAACTTGCAACTCAAGGCTTTCTAAATTCAGATTGTCTAGAGGCTTGGCAATTCTTCCACATCTCATTCTGGTCACATTTAGAAAAATGGTAGGCTCAGTAGTTTTGGCAAACCTTCATCAGCTTTGAGTTGAACTTGTAACATTCTGTGTTTCAGGAATTTGGTTGTCTCCATCTGATTTGTTTTTTGTGCTGCTTGGACATGAATTTATCTTTATTGAAAACCTGTCTGCTTTGTTTGAGCTCCATAGGTTTGTCCCGTTCCTTTCAGAGGGAATTTTTGCTCCATTCAATCATAGTGTGCACTTGGATTTTCTTTTCTCGTGGAGTCCAGCATATTCTTCCCAGAAGTTGACATTTCAAAAATGGCACCTCCATTGTAACTGGTTTCACAAAAATATTTATTTGCAATCATTTTAAAGGTTAGTAATCGTTTCCTTCAGCTCAGCAACTACTCTGGCTAGGTTCAGTAGTCTTTTGTTGCAGCTATCTGAGGAATCTTTGTACAAATTTTAAAACTTCACCTGGGCATTCAGTTCCTATTGAAATCTTCCTTCCATGGTCACTGACTGCTCCATGGACCCGTTCAATTTACTCATTAGATCCTCAGTCTGTTTCTTAGAATTTTCCTTTTCTGTTTTTAAAAGTCTGGATTTTCTCTTTCATACTGCACATCTCATCTTTCATGTTCTTTATACTGGATCAAAGTTCAAGAATTTAATTAGTTTTGGCTGCTTACTCCACATTCAGCTAACTGCACTAATTCATCAGCAGTTCCATCAAGCCCAGATGCTGTAATTTTAGCTCTGCTAATTAATTCTGACATTCCATGTTCATTTGTGAGACTTTCTATTTTCCCATGCACCTGTTCAACTTTTTCTTGACATTCTTCATTCTTGATTTTCAGTTCAGCCATTTCATCTTTCGACAACACAATGGTTTCAGGAAGTTGAGGCATCCAGTGCTTATCCTGCTCTAGTTCCTTGATCTTCAGATTTATATTTTCCAATTTAATTTCGGTATTTTCATTCTCTGCATTAATTTTGGTTTCACTGTTAGGCAGGTCTGTGTCTGTCAAACCCTTAACTTGTTTCTGTTCTGTAATTGTGTTACTCGTGGCTTCATTAGCTGCTCACAACTTGGAATAGTCTTTCAGAATATTCCGTGCCGTGTGCAAGATGCCTCACTCCACTATTCCGCTTGCTTCCACTATCCTCGAGTCGATAGACAGATTTCCCTGGCAGCATAGAAAGACTAGCCTTATGAGTCCTTGTCAACTATGACCATTTACCCTGGAGAATCAAATGGCTCCGTTGCAGCTTGGGAGTATTCAAAAGATCCATGTTTAAGCCTTCCGGCTGGCTTACTTCCTTCTCTTTCCTCTGCACTAAACTCTTTGGTTCCTGTCATTTGTTTTTCCAATTAAGGAGCAATTTAGCGTGGCCAATCCACCTACCCTGCACATCTTTGGGTTGTGGGGGAGAGACCCACTCAGACACGGGGAGAATGTGCAAACTCCACACGGACAGTGACCCGGGACTGGGACTGAACCCGAGCTCTCAGTGCGTGAGGCAGCAACCAGAGGTGTCGGCAATGCAGGCTGCAGGCAACCCTGGCTTTATAATGACTCTTATCCAGATGAGGAGAAGGAGGGCCTGTCATTGGTTGGCACAAGGCCATGAGGAGTTAGGGCCTGAGCAGTAACGGGCATCGGGCCCTCTAGAAGGTCAAGATGCTGGTGAACATGGGCCAGTACAATGGCGAGCATTGGCCCGATCATGGGTCTATCGCAGGCAGTGCATAATTGATGAGCTGGGCAGCACGGTGGCGCAGTGGTTAGCATTGCTGCCTCACGGCGCCGAGGTCCCAGGTTCGATCCTGGCTCTGGATCATTGTTCATGTGGAGTCTGCACGTTCTCCCCGTGTTTGCTTGGGTTTCAGCCCCACAACCCAAAGATGTGCAGGGTAGGTGGATTGGCCACGCTAAATTGCCCCTTAATTGGAAAAAATGAATTGGGTACTTTAAACTTAAAAAAAATAATTGATGAGCTAAAAAGCGGAAGATCACATGTTAACTCGCCCTGCTGTTCAACGGAAATCATGCCACCTTTCCCACCTGCCACCGGACCAGGTCAGAGTGGAAAAAGTTTGCCGGTAGATAGAAATTAGTCTGGGCTTCAATGGCTCCAAGGTTCAGTTGTTTTTCAGCAGCTACTCACAATGTGGTCTCGTCTACATTGGTGATTACTTTGAGGAACACCTCTGTTCAGCCTACAAGCATGACCCTAACCTTCCTATTACTTGTCACTTCAATTCTTCACCTTGCTTCCACCCTGACCTTTCTATCCATTTTTTTGATCCAGCATTCCAATGAAGTTCAATTCAAGCTCGAAGAACACATGATCTTTCGACTTGGCACTTTACAGCCTTCTGGACTCAATATTGAGTTGAACACTGCCTCCACCCTGTCTTATGTCTTACTTTTATTGTTCATTTTACATTCAGATGGCTGCTGTCCAGCCATCCACACCGCATTTTGACACATCTTTTGTTTTTACTTTATCCAAACCATGAAATGTTTTGTCATTTAACCTCTCCTGCTCACTACCTTCAGAGGTCTTTCAATTTGTTCCCATCAAACATTCCACCTTTCACATGCGCAAAATCTATTTCTATCTTCAGTTTTTCTCCACAGATGCAGCCTGAACTGCTGAGATTTTCCAGCATTTCAGTTTTTATTTCAGTAGCTGTAACTGGGGACTGAATGTAGGTTTGACATCCCTGCTTTTTGTAGCCAGTTAATGTAACAGCCAATGGGTGGAATTTTACCATATTTTTCAGAGTGTCAGGCTCTGACCGAAAGAGCTGGCAAGGGTAGCTCAAGAGAGAACGGGGCGATATCTTAAAAACAGCAGAGAAAGTAAATGAAATGAAAATGAAAATCGCTTATTGTCACGAGTAGGCTTCAATGAAGTTACGGTGAAAAGCCCCTAGTCGCCACATTCCTGCACCTGTCTGGGGAGCCTGGTACGGGAATGCATTCCAGCACCCTCGTCCCCTCCAACAGAAAGAACCCCTCTCACAAGCATCGGGGGCTTATGTCCACCACAAGCAACAGGCTTTCACCCCAACACCACAGCATAAGCAGTGGGGTTCCAAAGAATTCCTACAGTGCAGAAGGAGGCCATTCTTCCCATCAAGTCTGCACCAACCCTCCGAGAGAGTACCCTATCTACCCTCACTTCCCTGCTGTATCCCCATCTAACCTGCACATCTTTGAACTTTGGGAGGAAACCAGAAAACCCATGCAGACACGGGGAGAATGTGCAAATTCTATATGAACAGTTGCCCAAGGTCGGAATAGAACCCGGGACTCTGGCACTGTGAGGCAGCAGTGCTCCATCCTCTCCTCACCACCGCAGCCTCGGGAGCATTCACCACCTTACAGGCATCAGCTTTCCCCAACACAATTATGTTTTGAGTAAAAGCTGCTAGCATTGCATGTTGCAAATCATTGTTCCTCGCCTGATTTTATGTCAAAGTACAATAATTGCTTTTCTTGGCAGTACAATCCCATTAACAGACATGTTAGTCAAGTTAGTAGCTGATATTTGAAGAAAGCTATAATTATTCTTAGTATATTCTGCTAAATTGATTCACAATTAACTGTTACAAGAAGAGATATTAGGCTTTCCGAAAGATCCATTGGGTTAAGTAGGTCTACGAAGCTTGGTGTGAATTAGCTGAGCCCATTGATCTGATCCAAGTTGGAGTGGAGACAAGGAGGTATTCCAAATGGCTTCATCATCCATGAGATAGGAAACTGAAAAATGGCCATTATTCTGTCTCCCAATGGCTCTTGCTGGAATTGCATCTGCAGCTATCAGATAAGGATAGGGTTGAGTTTGTCTGTGATTGGGGGACTCCCGGTGGCAGCCATTGAGCGAGTGGTCGCACATTTGACAGCTCACGCTCGAGGCGTTTTTATTTTGGTCCGTTACCTAGGCGGATGTTTTGGTGAAAAAAGGTGTAGAAGTGACTGAGGAAAGTTAAACTCCACTGGTGGTGCTGGTGGATGGATTCACAGACCAGCAGTGGGTCAAGAAGAAGGGAGCTGTTGGAGCAAGAGAACCTTCGTGCACCACAGGTGAAGATGGCGGAGGGGAAAGGGTAAGCCCTGCCTGCCCAGTGGTCAGCGGAGCATCTGATGGACTTTTTAAATGAGAACTTTGGGGCCTCACGGTAGCATGGTGGTTAGCATCAATGCTTCACAGCTCCAGGGTCCCAGGTTCGATTCCCGGCTGGGTTACTGTCTGTGCGGAGTCTGCACGTCCTCCCCGTGTGTGCGTGGGTTTCCTCCGGGTGCTCCGGTTTCCTCCCACAGTCCAAAGATGTGCGGGTTAGGTGGATTGACCATGCTAAATTGCCCGTAGTGTAAGGTTAATGGGGGGATTGTTGGGTTACGGGTATACGGGTTACGTGGGTTTGAGTGGGGTGATCATTGTTCGGCACGGCATCGAGGGCCGAGGGGCCTGTTCTGTGCTGTACTGTTCTATAACTTCAGCCAGCAAAGGAGAGAAGCCCAGGAAGACCTAGCCAAGGCGGTGGAACCACTGTGGTGAATGAGATTCACACGGTATTATAAGTTACCAATGTCACTCTGTTTCCATTGCATATATGTACCGATATTGTAAGTGCAGTTGCACTACCTGACCACCAGGGGGAGTAGCTCTGGGAGTACTCGAGAGTTTGTACTGGGCTCCCCCTTGGCTCCGCCCAGAACTCCTCCCCCTGGAGCTGCTGTATAAAGATCCGTGCCACAGAGTCAGCCAGCCAGTTCACCGAAAGTTCAACGGCTAACAGGCTGGCTCTGTTGTACGTATATTAAAACCGCTATTCTAATCCTACAAGCACGTGTCCGCTGAATTGATGGTTCCATCAATTTAATATACTTACGAAACAGTCGAAGTAAATCATGGAAGCAGCCCTCAAGCCCGGACGCCTAGAACTCGACCCGCAGGATGCAGAGGCTAAAGAAATTTTTTCCCACTGGCTGAGATGTTTTAAGGCCGACCTGGCAGAAGCCAGCACCGCTGGAACAACGGAGGAACAAAAACTCAGCCTACTGCACGTGAGGGTAAGCCACAGAATCTCCACACAGGTTCTTACACCGCAGCGCTGGCGATATTGGACAAAATGTACGTTAGGCCCATTAACGAGGTTTATGCACGCCACGTGTTTACGACTCGCCATCAGCGGCCTACAGAAACGCTAGCCGAATTTGTACGTGAACTGAACAATCTCTCTAATGACTGTAATTATCAAGCCGTTACCGCGACTGAACATAGGGAGCTTGCTGTGCGGGACGTTTTTGTAGCGGGCCTTAGATCTAACTATGTGCGCCAAAGACTGCTAGAAAAGGAGGCCCAGGACTTAGATACTACTGTGGAGGCTGCTACCACTATGGAAGTCTCCTTCCGCAGCCTCACCTCGTTTCCCGCAGACCCCGCAACCTCATCTTGGGCCCCCGACCAACAACCCCCCCGCTACCGCGCTGCCAAAGCCAGTTACTCTGCTGCCCCAGCCAGCTACTCAGCTGCTCCAGCCAGCTACTCAGCTGCCCCAGCCTGCCATTTCTGTGGCCAAAGCCAGCACCCGCGGCAGCACTGCCCAGCCCGATCCGCGACCTGCAGCAGCTGCGGGAAGAAAGGCCACTATGCCAGAGTGTGCCTCGCGAAAAAGGCCCCAGTTTCTAACTCCCCAGTAGAGAGAACAAATTGCTCCCAACACCAGCGGGCCCGCGGGGCCCGAAACGCTGCGGCCTACGCCCCGACTCCGCCCCCTCCCGCCACGTGCGATCCATGGGGGCCGCCATCTTGGCAAACCCCCACCATGCGACCCGCAACTCAACGCAGTCACCCTAGATCAATCCCGCCCCAAGCACCTACGAAGTTCAATGGCGGAGGTCCAGATCAACGGGTACAGCACGCCATGCCTCTTTGACTCCGGGAGCACCGAGAGCTTCATACACCCAGAGCTGGTAAGATGCTGTTCGCTTCCTAATTTTCCTGTGAGCCAAACTATCGCCCTCGCTTCGGGCTCCCACTCAGTCCAAATCCAAGGACGCACCGTCGCTACGCTCACAATTTGAGGCGCTAGTTATTCTAAATTTAAACTTTATGTCCTGCCTGACCTCTGCGCGCCACTCTTATTAGGCCTGGATTTTTAGTGCAACCTCAAGAGCCTCACCCTCAGCTTCGGCGGGCCCCTGCCCCCACTCACTATCTGCAGCCTAGCCACGCTGCGCATCGCCCCCCCTCCTCTCTTCGCCAATCTCACTCCAGATTGCAAACCAGTAGCTACTCGCAGCAGGTGATACAGCCTACAGGATAGGGTCTTTATCCGATTGGAGGTCCGACGGCTGCTCAGTGAGGGGATCATAAGAGGCCAGTAATAGTCCCTGGAGAGCTCAGGTGGTGGTCGTCAAGACCGGGGGAAAAGTTTGCATGGTCGTCGACTATAGTCAGACCATAAATCGCTTTACGCTCCTAGACGCGTATCCCCTCCCCAGAATTGCAGACATGGTTAACCAGATCGCCCAACATCGGCTATTTTCCATGGTGGATCTGAAGTCTGCATACCAGCAGCTCCCAAACCGCCCGGAGGACCGCCACTACACGGCGTTCGAGGCCGATGGCCGCCTCTTCCATTTCCTCCGGGTTCCCTTCGGCGTCACTAACGGGGTTTTGGTGTTCCAACGAGCAATGGACCGAATGGTAGACCAGTACGGGCTCCGGGTCACGTTTCCGTATCTGGACAATGTTACCATCTGCGGCTATGACCAGTAGGACCACGACGCCAACCTCCACTGTTTTCTCCAAACGGCACAGAAATTAAACCTCACTTATAACAAGGAGAAATGCGTTTTCCGCACAAACAGACTGGCCATCCTCGGCTACGTCGTGGAGAACGGAGTCCTGGGCCCAGACCCGGACCATATGCGCCCCCTCTTAGAACTCCCCCTCCCTCATTGCCCCAAGGCCCTCAAACGGTGCTTGGGGTTCTTTTCATACTACGCCCATTGGGTCCCTCAATATGCGGACAAAGCCCGCCCACTCTTTAAGGCCACATGATTTCCCCTGTCAGCTGAGGCGCGCCAGGCCTTCAGCTGCATCAAGGAGGACATCGCCAAAGCAGCCATGCGGGCGGTGGATGAATCCACTCCCTTTCAGGTTGAGAGCGACGCCTCAGAGGTAGCTCTAGCAGCCACTTTAAATCAGGCAGGGAGGCCCGTTGCATTTTTCTCCCATACCCTCTCCGCTTCAGAACTCCGACACTCCTCAGTCGAGAAGGTAGCACAAGCCATCGTGGAGGCTGTTCGTCACTGGAGGCACTACCTCGCAGGTAGGAGGTTCACCCTCATCACCGACGAACGATCGGTAGCCTTTATGTTTGACAACTCGCAAAGGGGCAAAATAAAAAACGATAAAATCCTTCGGTGGAGGATCGAACTCTCCACCTATAGTTACGATATTAAATATCGACCGGGATAGCTCAACGAGCCGTCGGATGCCCTATCCCGCGGGACATGCGCCAGCGCGCAGATCAGCCGTCTGAAAGCCATCCACGATGACCTCTGCCATCCAGGGGTCACCCGGCTCGGCCACTACATCAGAGCCCGAAACCGACTTCCGGTTGCGGCTATGCGGAGCTAAGCCGCACATTCGGCAGCTCCCGCTATTTAGGGACTTTTGGGCCGTTTCGAGGGCCCCAAACGGCGCTGTTTTAACGCATCCCGGTGGGGGAAGGTGCCTGGAGGAACTTGCCCCACACTATATGGTGCTCACCCGGAGTGGGACGAAGAAAGAAGCTGCAGCAGCTCCCCCAAAAAAAGGGAGAAGAAAAACAAAATGGCGGCCGGCGCAACACCCGAGGACTGGTGGAAGTGGGCGCAGGACCAGCAGGCCTCTCTCCTGCGTTGTTTTGTGGAGCTGAAGGCTGAGCTGCTGGACTCCATGAATGCAACTACGAACAAGCTGCTTGGGACCCAGGCGGCCCAGGAGGTGTCTATTCGGGAGTTGCAGCAGCAGGCCGCTGAGCGGGAGGAGGAGGCCGTGGTCCTCGTGGGGAAAGAGGAGTTGCACGAGGCACTTCATAAAAAGTGGCAGGACCGCTTGGAGGAGCTGGACGTTCGCACGAGGTGAAAGAATCTGAGGATCCTGGGCTTGGCGGAGGGGCTGGAGGGGTCGGATCTCCCGGCGTATGTGACCACGATGCTGAGCTCGTTGATGGGAGCGGGGTCCTTCCATTTGCCCCTGGAGCTTGAGGGAGCTCACAGAGTGATGGCCAGGAGGCCCAAGGCAAATGAGCCCCCGAGGGCGGTGCTGGTGCGGTTCCATCGATTCAGTGACCGGGAGTGTGTGCTGCGCTGGGCCAAGAAAGAGAGGAGCAGTAAATGGGAGAATTCGGTCGTGAGGATCTACCAGGACTGGAGTGCGGAGGTGGCTAAGCGGCGGGCCGGGTTCAACCGGACGAAGGCGGTGCTTCATGCCAAGCAGGTCAGGTTTAGAATGTTGCAGCCTGCGCGCCTGTGGGTGACATACAAGGACTGGCACCATTACTTCGAGTCCCCGGAGGAGGCGTGGGCCTTTGTGCAGGCGGAGAAGCTGGACTCGAACTAGGGTCTGGGGACATACTTTGGCCGTCGTTGTTTCCGCTGTTGCTGTTTCGTTTCAACTTTTTTAACTTCGACATGTGTGTTATGTATGCTGGTTTTCTTTTTGCTCTGTTTACGGGTGGGTTTGTTTGTTGGGTATGGTTATGGGTTAGGTGGGGAATGTTGGGGGTTTGTGTTTTATATGTTCTCTTCTGTACGGGGCTGGGGATTGAGGTGAAACTGGATTTTGGGGAACTACGTCAGAAGGGTGGGGTGTGGCAGTGTGAAAGCGCGGGCTTTCCTCTGGTTTCCCGCGCTGCGGGGCGGGGGGGGGGGGTGGAGCTGGCGGTGGGGGCGGGGCCTCTACTGGTTTTCTTTCCCGCACTGAAGCGGTGCCAAGGAGGTGTGGCAAGAGGGGGATGACCCCATGCCGGGAGGGGATAGGTTTTGGCGGGAGCTGCCGGGGTCAGCAGAAGTCAGCTGACTCACGGAAGTACCATGGAGGGTGCGTCGCGGCTAGGAGGGGTCCTAGCCTTGGGGGGGGGGGGGGGGGGGGGATACCGGGTTGCTGCTGGAATGACCAGGAAGGAGCCGGTGGGGGCCGGGGGGGGGGAGAGCAGAGGCGTTATCGCCATGGGGAACGGGTCGGGCGGGGTGTGCTGGCCTGGGGCGAACATCTGATAAGCTATGGCTAGTCAGCGGGGGAGGGGGGCGGGTTCCCCTCTGATCCGGCTGATTACCTGGAACGTGAGGGGGCTGAACGGGCCAATTAAGAGAACCAGGGTATTTTCTCATCTGAGGGGGTTGAAGGCGGACGTGGCTATGCTCCAGGAGACCCCCCTGAAGGTGGCAGACCAGGTTCGTCTGAGGAAGGGGTGGGTGGGGCAGGTTTATCACTCAGGATTGGACGCGAAGAACCGGGGGGGTGGCGATTCTGGTGGGGAAGAGGGTGGCGTTCGAGGCGACTGAGGTGGTGTCGGACAAGGAGGGCAGATATATCATGGTGAAGGGTAGGCTGCAGGGAGAGAAGGTGGTGCTGGTGAACGTATATGCCCCGAATTGGGATGATGCTGGCTTTATGAGGCGATTGTTGGGCCGCATCCCGGACCTGGAGGCAGGGGGCCTGATCATGGGGGGAGACTTTAACACAGTGCTGGATCCCACACTG
The DNA here is from genome assembly GCF_902713615.1 of Scyliorhinus canicula. Classification (NCBI taxonomy): domain Eukaryota; kingdom Metazoa; phylum Chordata; class Chondrichthyes; order Carcharhiniformes; family Scyliorhinidae; genus Scyliorhinus; species Scyliorhinus canicula. Next base: position 18,973,303 of record NC_052169.1, on the reverse strand, counting down.
GACCGGTCCAGTTCAAGGACGGGTAAGAGACCGGCGGCGGCCAAAGTGCTGAGGGGATACATGGACCAGATGGGAGGGGTGGATCCCTGGAGGTTTGGGAGACCGAGAGCGCGGGAGTACTCCTTTTTCTCTCATGTCCATAGGGTTTATTCCCGGATAGACTTTTTTGTCCTGAGCAGGGGATTGATTCTGAGGGTGCAGGATGCCGAGTACTCGGCCATAGCGATTTCGGACCATGCCCCGCACTGGGTTGATCTGGAGATGGGAGAGGCGCGGGACCAGCGCCCGCTCTGGCGCCTGGATGTGGGGATGCTGGCAGAGGAGGAGGTGTGTAAGAGGGTTCGGAGAAGCATTGAGGGGTATCTGGATACCAATGATACGGGGGAGGTCCGGGTGGGGATGCTCTGAAAGCAGTGATCCGGGGGGAGGTGATCTCCATCCGGGCCCACAGGGAAAGGAGGGAGAGGAAGGAGAGGGAGAGACTGGTGGGAGAGCTCCTGGATGTGGACAGGAGATATGCGGAGGCACCGGAGGAAGGGTTGCTGGGAGAACGGCGCAGTTTGCAGGCGAAATTTGACTTGTTGACCACCAGAAAGGCGGAGACACAGTGGAGGAGGGCGCAGGATATGAGTATGGAGAGAAGGCGAGCAGGATGTTGGCGCATCAGCTCCGTAGGCGAGATGCGGCTAGGGAAATTGGGGGAGTGGAGGATGGGGGTGGAAATGTAGTGCAGAAGGGGACAGAAGTAAACGGGGTCTTTAGTGATTTTTACGAGGAACTGTACCGGTCGGAACCTCCGAGGGCGAGAGAGGGGATGGAGAGCTTCATGAACAGGCTATGTTTCCCAAGGGTTCAAGAGAGGCTGGTAGAGGGGCTGGGGGCGCCGATAGAGTTGGAGGAGCTAGTCAGGGGGATCGGACAAATGCAGTCAGGTAAGGCCCCGGGGCCGGATGGGTTCCCGGCGGAATTTTACAAAAAGTATGCGGACCTGGTGGGTCCCCTGCTGGTGCGAACCTTCAATGAGGCATGGGAGGGGGGGGCTTTGCCCCCGACGATGTCGCGGGCACTGATCTCTTTGATCCTAAAGCGGGATAAGGACCCCTTGCATTGTGGATCATACAGGCCTATCTCGCTCCTTAATGTAGACGCTAAGTTGCTGGCGAAGATCCTGGCTACCAGGATAGAGGATTGTGTGCCAGAGGTGATTCACGAAGATCAGACAGGATTTGTCAAGGGGCAGCAGCTCAACACGAATGTGCGGAGACTGCTCAATGTTATCATGATGCCGGCAGTGGAGGGGGAGGCTGAGATAGTGGTGGCGCTGGACGCAGAGAAAGCGTTTGATAGAGTTGAGTGGGGGTACCTGTGGGAGGTGCTGGAGAGGTTTGGATTTGGGGAGGGATTCATCAAATGGGTGAGGCTGCTCTACGCGGCTCCGATGGCGAGTGTAGTCGCAAATGGAAGGAGATCGGAGTACTTTAGGCTCTATCGTGGGACCAGGCAGGGGTGTCACCTGTCCCCCCTGCTCTTTGCACTGGCGATTGAACCGCTGGCTATGTCGTTGAGGGAGTCAGGGAGATGGAGGGGTCTGGTGCGGGGTGGTGAAGAACACCGGGTATTGCTGTATGCGGACGACCTGCTGTTATATGTGGTGGACCCAGAGGGGGGAATGCCGGGGGTGATGGAGCTGTTAGCGGAATTTGGGGGCTTTTCGGGCTATAAGCTAAATTTAGGAAAGAGCGATGTATTTGTAGTGCACCCGGGAGATCAAGAGGAGGGAATTGGGAGGCTCCCTTTCAGGAGGGCAGTGAAGAGTTTCAGGTACCTGGGGGTGCAGGTGGCCAGGAGTTGGGGGACTCTCCATAAGCTTAACTTCACCAGACTAGTGGAGCAGATGGAGGAGGAATTTAAAAGGTGGGACATGGTGCCGCTGTCGTTGGCGGGCAGAGTGCAATCCGTCAAAATGACGGTTCTCCCGAGGTTCTTGTTCCTCTTCCAGTGCTTGCCCATCTTTATCCCTAGGGCCTTTTTTAAAAGGGTAACCAGCAGCATCATGGGATTTGTTTAGGCGCATGGCACCCCGAGGGTGAAGAGGGTCTTCTTGGAGCGGGGTAGAGATGGGGAGGGGGCTGGCGTTGCCCAATCTCTCGGGGTACTACTGGGCGGCCAACGTGTCGATGGTGCGCAAGTGGGTGATGGAGGGGGAGGGGGCAGCATGGAAACGGATGGAGAGAGCGTCCTGTGGGGATACAAGCCTGGGGGCCCTGGTAACGGCGCCGTGGCCGCTCCCTCCCACGAGGTATACCACGAGTCCGGTGGTGGCAGCTACCCTCAAGATTTGGGGGCAGTGGAGGCGACATAGGGGAGAAGTGGGGGCTCGCTGGAGGCTCCGTTAAGGGGGAACCGTAGGTTTGTCCCGGGGAACATGGATGGGGGATTTCAGGGGTGGTACAGAGCGGGCATTAGACAGCTGAGGGACCTGTTTATCGACGGGAGGTTTGCGAGCCTGGGGGAGTTGGAGAAGAAATTTGGGCTCCCCCCGGGAAACATGTTCAGGTATCTGCAGGTAAAGGCATTTGCTAGACGGCAGGTGGAGGGATTCCCTGCGCTTCCCGTGAGGGGGGTGAGGGACAGGGTGCTCTCAGGGGTCTGGGTCGGAGAGGGGAAGATATCCAATATCTACAAGGTTATGCAGGAGGTGGAAGAAGCGTCAGTAGAGGAGCTGAAAACTAAGTGGGAGGGGGAACTGGGGGAACAGATCGAAGACGGGACATGGGCTGATGCCCTAGAGAGGGTTAATTCTTCCTCCTCGTGTGCGCGGCTTAGCCTCATTCAATTCAAGGTGCTGCACAGGGCCCACATGACCGGGACGAGGATGAGTAGGTTCTTTGGGGGTGAAGATAGGTGTGTCAGGTGCTCGGGGAGTCCAATAAACCATGCCCATATGTTCTAGGCATGCCCGGCACTGGAGTAGTTCTGGAAGGGGGTGGCGAGGACGGTGTCAAGGGTGGTGGGATCCAGGGTCAAGCCAAGATGGGGACTCGCGATCTTTGGGGTTGGGGTGGAGCCGGGAGTGCAGGAGGCGAAAGAGACCAGTGTGCTGGCCTTTGCGTCCCTAGTAGCCCGGAGAAGGATGCGAGGCCCCCAAGCGTGGAGACCTGGATCAATGACATGGCGGGTTTTATTAAGCTAGAGAAGATCAAATTCGCCCTGAGAGGATCGGTGCAAGGGTTCTTTAGGCGGTGGCAACCTTTCCTCGACTTTCTGGCTCAATGATAGGGTACTGGGACAGTAGCAGCAGCAACCCGGGGGGGTGGGGGGGGGAGACAATGACTGTGTCGCCAGGACACAGTATCCCTTCGGAACCTCGCACCCGCTGGATCCAGCACCCCCCTACCCCCACTGAGGAACCTCTTACCCCGTTCCCTATGCTGCCGCCCCCTCGATCCCGCAAGCTCGCCCCACCTGTTCCACGCGCCAGCACCAGCCTGCCCCCAGCGCCCCCAGTCTCCGGTAGAGCCAGAGGTGTATGAAGTTTGGACGATACCCGCCCCGGAGCCTGCCATCGTACCCCAGCTCTCAACACCCACCCAGCCACCATAAGAGGCTGCAACCCCGGTGCTCCGCAGATCGCAACGACCAATTCGTCCACCGGACAGACTAACTCTGTGAGCCACCACCCCCGCCGGACTTGATTTTTTTCACAGGGGGTGAATGTGGTGAATGAGATTCACACGGTATTATAAGTTACCAATGTCACTCTGTTTCCATTGCATACATGTACCGATATTGTAAGTGCAGTTGCACTACCTGACACCAGTGGGAGTAGCTCTGGGAGTACTCAAGAGTTTGTACTGGGCTCCCCCCTCGGCTCCGCCCAGAACTCCTCCCCCTGGAGTTATCCCCCTGTATAAAGATCCGTGCCAGAGAGTCAGCCAGCCAGTTCACCGAAAGTTCAACGGCTAACAGGCTGGCTCTGTTGTAAGCATATTAAAACCGCTATTCTAATCCTACGAGCACGTGTCCGTAGAATTGATGGTTCCATCAACCACTAAAAGTGGGAACTGATTGAGTGGAGCAAAGGCTGTAGACCCAGGGTCAGGCCATTCAAAAAGTGGAGAAGATGGCGGGGAGCACGAGGAGCAGCTTACCTCGTTGGTGGCCGAGATCAGAATGATACGGGAGACCCATAAACGGCTAAAGGAGAAAGTGGAGGACCTGGGGAATCACTCCCAGAAACAAAACTTAAGAATCATGGAGATGCCTGAAGGCATCGAGGGAACAGACGCTGGAGAAGCTAATGGGGGAGGAGCCTTTGACCGGCCCCTGGAGGTCGACCGGACGCATAGAGCGCTGATGTGGAAACCGCAGGCGGGTGAGCTGCCGAGGGTAATGGTGGTGCGGCTCCACCTGAGGTGGGCAAGGCAGACGAGGAGGTGCACCTGGGAAGGCAATGAGCTCCGGGTGTACCAGTGTAGAAGTGGATTTCATTTGGAACTTCGCTGATAGGGTTAATATAACAGTTCTGAAAAGCTCTGTGAAAGAGATGTCAGAAGGTCATGGGATGGAAAAAGGGGAGTGCGGCTTTAGTACTATTTAATGTTCTGACCCGCATCTGTGAAAGCAGAGAGGTCAAAAAGTCAAAGAATGGAATGAATGGGAAGCGTTACTTTATTGCGGAGATAGCGCAATTAAGCTCGTTTGACCAGTTGAAACAAATAAACATTGGCCATGGGATAAGAAAAACCTTTGTAACAGAATTAATAGTGACTTGTGCTAATGATTATGTCAAAAATAACCTCCCGACCTCGAAGAATAATTCCATATATGTACATGTTCTGGATCCTTGCCAAATCATAGGTGTATCTAGGAATTTAAGGGGACCACCCCTAAGCTGTAACATGTATAAAAATACAGTCCTTATTCTGGGATTTTGGCACTTCTCGAAGGTGGTTACCCGACTGCTTAGAGATTTGTCCCGGCCGTGAATAAACGAATATTCGTTACTGACGTGTTCGAGTGTTTTACTTCTGGACTGACGATCAGATACGTGAAAGCGCAATTCACATTTGGTGGCCTGTACGGGGATCTCCAGAGGGGTCTGCGCAACTAACCGGCATAATCGACTGAGCTCGTTCAAAGTAGAGGGCGAATTTGGCCTTTACCCGTTTTAAAGAGGGTAAGTGAGTGAACCCTGCGGTTATCGTCTCTAGGGGCAGCCTGGGACTGCCGCCGTGATTCCAGGCAGCGTTCGCTGGAGTTACGGGCGGGGTTGCCAGGACTGCTAGGGGCAGCCTGAGACTGCCGCCGTGATTCCAGGCAGCGTTCTCTGGAGTTACAGGCGGGGTTGTCAGGACTGCTAGGGGCAGCCTGAGACTGCCGCCGTGATTCCGGGCAGCGTTCTCTGGAGTTACAGGCGGGGTTGTCAGGACTGCTAGGGGCAGCCTGGGACTGCCGCCGTGATTCCGGGCAGCGTTCGCTGGAGTTACGGGCGGGGTTGTCAGGACTGCTAGGGGCAGCCTGGGACTGCCGCCGTGATTCCAGGCAGCGTTCGCTGGAGTTACGGGCGGGGTTGCCAGGACTGCTAGGGGCAGCCTGAGACTGCCGCCGTGATTCCAGGCAGCGTTCTCTGGAGTTACGGGCGGGGTTGTCAGGACTGCTAGGGGCAGCCTGAGACTGCCGCCGTGATTCCAGGCAGCGTTCTCTGGAGTTACGGGCGGGGTTGTCAGGACTGCTAGGGGCAGCCTGGGACTGCCGCCGTGATTCCAGGCAGCGTTCGCTGGAGTTACGGGCGGGGTTGCCAGGACTGCTAGGGGTAGCCTGAGACTGCCGCCGTGATTCCAGGCAGCGTTCGCTGGAGTTACGGTCGGAGTTCTCAGGACTGCTAGGGGACGATTCCGGGCTGTGGGCTCCGGACGGGACTGCCGCCGTGATTCCAGGCAGCGTTCTCTGGAAGTTACGGGCGGGGTTCTCGGAGCCTATCCCCCGGTATAACCCATGCCTTCACCGAAGAATTTTACCTACTTACCCCTTAATAGCATTGGTGTCCTGGGTCCTGTGTTATTAAGGAAGTGAAGTAAGCTAATAACCACTTAAAATCTGGTCTTCTTGAGTTGTATTAGCTGTTTAAACTCGGCTGCTTTCCTTGTCTTTCTCCAGCCGGCTGCGTCTCTCTCTCTCTCTCTCTCTCTCTCCTGTTGCTGTTGCAGAGTGCTGCTGCTTCTGCTCCCTGGGTTTATATTCTCTTTCGAAGAGTTATTAAGTTTTAACGACTGTATTGTATATGGGCTTGTTTCACTTTGATAGTTTAAAAGTATCTTTGATGTAAACATCTTACTACAACTCGTTATTCATTTTGGGCATATCGTCTCCTCTCAGATCTGATTTTAAACAATGCTTTCGTTTCAATAGTTAACTTTTATTTCTGTGATTTCAAATCGTTTAATTTTCCAATTGTCCCCAGTTCATAACTTTGCCTTTGATTTTGACTTAAATGATGTTTCTCGTAGCCAGGTCATCTCCAATTTTCTTTTAATTAACTTGATGTTCGTAGAATTTTACCCCTTAAATTGACACTAAATTCGACTGAGCATCTTCCATCCTTTCCAGCTGTTTACTAAGAGAGTTTATTTCAATTAAGGTGTGAAACTTTGCTTTTAGCTGTATGCTGAAATTTAACTTGGTTGTGACTTGAAAGACTTGCCTGTTTTAAACATTCGTCACTTAATGCAATTGAAACTCTCATCCATGCTTTTTCAGATGCTTTCTGAGATAGTTACATTCCATGAAGGTGTGAGCCATTGTTTTAGCTTACCACATGAAGCCTGTGTGTCTGCTGAAACCTGCTTGTGAGCAAGAATCTGCATTTTATAACCCTGCTCTTTGCAGCTGCTATTAACCTTTTGTGGGATCTTTCCCTGTACCCTCTCAAACCAGATATTGCCAGACTTTCATGTTTCAGATGACACATTTTTCTGTATTATCAAGAACCCACCGCAAAGAAATTAATTGCCTTGTGGAGGGAATACTGTCAGTTAGTGAAAGATGCATCTATACTGGCTAGCTGGCAGGCAAATGCCTCAAAATTGGGTATTGGCCTCACCAAAGGGGGAATTGTTAAAACAGTAGAGGTCTTACAAAGGGAATGTAAAGAATATAAGAAACGTAAGAATGCTACTCCTACCCCGGCGCCGGTCAGCAATGCGAAGCAAGGTTGGGAGGAGGGGGACGATGGGGATGAGGAACCTCTGTTCAATTGCGGGGGACGTCAGAAGCCCCCACAGCCCCCACAGCCTCCACGGCCACCTCCGCCACCGCCCCTGGAATGTGATCAGTATTATGAGTAACTCAGTATGTTCAGAACTACATTGGTCTCAGAATAAACAGATAAAGAATTTGTGCTGGGCAGCAGTCAGCTGCGGCAGACTTCGCAACTGCTGCGTTGAAATTGACACTGCATGGCTCCGCAGGGTCCTAGTGCCCGCTGATCACAAACAGTCACTAGCGGAACCGCCTCAAGGAGGCACTCCTCCAGGCCCCTGCCCTTGGTCGACCCTTATATGATCGCCCTTTTCAGCTCTATTGCACAGTCCTTGCCGACTGCGCCACAGCTGTCCTGACCCAACGCCACGGCGACCGCTGTCGCCCGGTTGCATACTACTCCTCTAAACTCGATCCGGTAGCCCTTGGCTATCCTATCTGTACCCAAATTCTTGCAGCTATCTACAACAGCCTGCAATTGGCTGCTAATATTACCCTCCAACAAGATATCACTGTCTATAGTTCCCATTCTGTTACGGCCTTTTTGGGACAGCTACAGACTCAGCATCTCACGATGGCTCGTCAGAACAAATATGAGATTGCTCTCCTTAATAACCCGAAGATCCAGTTTGCCCACTGCACCACTATCAACCCTGCTGACTTTTTGACGCATCCTCCCACAGACATGCTCGACCCAACTCATGACTGTCTGCAACTGTTGCAAGAAGTCTCCTCGGTTCGAGACGACCTCTCCGATATACCCCTCCCAAGTGCAGATTGTTCCTTTTTCACCGATGGAAGTTCTTCCGTCGGCGAAAGGGGGGATAGACAATCTGGCTATGCAATCATCGATCAAGACGGTGATGGAAAAACAGAGGATTTCTAACCTCCGCTGGTACACCCATCTCACACCAGCAGTTAGTAACCCAGTTATTGCAGGCCCTTATGCTCCCAGACAAGATAGCGGTGATAAAATGCGCAGCGCATACAAAAGGCACGGGGCTGGTGGAAACGGGCAACAGGAGAGCGGACGAGAAGGCAAAAGAAATTTCTAAATCTGGCAAACTAATGGTGCCTAGAATGATGAGGCAGACTAAAACCCCCCCGGAAAAGTCTCCCTCTGAAAAACCTATGCCAACCATTGCTGACATAATCCAAATGCAGGAGGACGCTCCTGCAACTGCTGTAAATATGTGGAAAAACTTAGGATGTATATATGATATCGAAAATAAGCTGTGGGTCACCCCGGTAGGACAAACATGTATGACCGATGCATTAGCAGCCTGGGTGACCGAATGTGTACACTTTGCAACTCACTGTGGAGCTCGTGTCACAGGGGACATATTGTTAAAAAGCTGGTGGCACCCACGACTGCAAGAAATGGCCCAACAAATTAGCAGTCGGTGCCTAATCTGTCAACAGCACAACCCCGGTAAGGCCGTCCCCTGTGATCCTGGCACAACCCCCTTACCTGAGGGTCCATTTGAGACCCTACAAATGGATTACATTGAGTTGGAAAGATGTCAATGCTATAAATATGTGTTAGTCATTGTGGACACTTTTAGCAAATGGATCGAGGCCTACCCGACTACGGATAACAAGGCCTTGACAGTAGTTAAGGTGTTAATGCGAGAAATTGTTCCGCGATTTGGAATTCCAGCCCGGCTGAGCTCTGACAATGGTCCCCACTTCATAGGTCAAATCAATAAGGAATTCTGTGCTCTGCTAGGAATAAAGCAACAGTTTCATTGTGCCTACAGACCACAAGCCGCTGGAGTGGTGGAAAGGGCTAATCAGACTCTAAAGACTAAACTCGCTAAACTACAAGCAGACACTGGGGCCACTTGGCTCAAACTCCTGCCTTTAGCACTCTTCCAGCTACGTGCCACCCCCGCAGGAAAAACTCGCCTAAGCCCAGCGGAAATACTATATGGCAGACCCTTTCGAACGCCTTGGGACAGCAGTGTTCCACGGAATGTTCAATTCCATTACATGACTACCGAGATGGCTAATTATATATTAACACTAACTAGAATTTTGAAAGGATTACACTCCCGAGTTCGTGCCACCCAGGAAGAAGTCCCCTCCATTACTCATGACGTCTCCATCAACCCTGGGGATTATGTCCTAATTCGAAATTGGACACGTAAAGGTTTGGAACCTCGATGGGAGGGTCCCCTACAGGTTCTACTCACTACCCCCACTGCAGTAAAAGTGGAGGGCCGGAACGCATGGGTACATATGCACCATTGTAAGTTAATTAAGTATCCATGATGTTCTAAACTTTTCCTTTAAGTCCTAGGAACACGAGTACCAGGATGAGGCCCCTCTTCGCCGTCACAATACTCGCCACCCTGCTCTCTCTCGCTGCATCCGAAAGATGGAGATGCCTGTACGGAAGCCGACACCCACCCATGTGCCGGGAAGGAACCCCACGATGTGGAACAACGACAGATCTCCGATGGATCACCACCGCTATCAGAACCTGCCCGACCACCGTTCCTCCCGACGACCAGAAGCGCCGATTCCTGATTACGTACATGATTCTAATGTACGATCGCCGCACATGCAGGTGGAACCACCGGTGCATCGATAAGGACAGGGTACAAATTTTACCATCAAGGACTACTCACCCCTACTCGCCTTCCAGAAGGAAGCGGGCAACGCACCATGTAACGGCAAATTCATTTCTGTTTATGTCCTATGTCTATGCTAAGAAAGTGGGTGTCTCCTCTTGCTGGATATGTACACAGGTCCCGACCCATGCCCATGGAGGCGTTCCCTTGATATCTGTTCCTTTCTCGATCGAACAGACGGCTGAATGGGTTATATTCCAGAACAGGACAGTAACTAGTCACTCTGCCTTACCAACCAGGGCCTCCAGGTCCTCCTCTGTAAACCACAGGGAAGCAGCCCAAGAATGGCTGAGTGCCGGCTACCCTTTGCGGGATTTTTTTGGTTGGCGACAGCCATCTTACTCAGCAGATCGCAGGGGCGTGGGAGGAGGAGTACCTCCGCCTCGCTCTCATTTCCATCTAAAGTATCCTGAGTGTTATGTGATCATGGAATGATCAAAGGGGGGAATGTAGAAGTGGATTTCATTTGGAACTTCCCTGATAGGGTTAATATAACAGTTCTGAAAAGCTCTGTGAAAGAGATGTCAGAAGGTCATGGGATGGAAAAAGGGGAGTGCGGCTTTAGTACTATTTAATGTTCTGACCCGCATCTGTGAAAGCAGAGAGGTCAAAAAGTCAAAGAATGGAATGAATGGGAAGCGTTACTTTATTGCGGAGATAGCGCAATTAAGCTCGTTTGACCAGTTGAAACAAATAAACATTGGCCATGGGATAAGAAAAACCTTTGTAACAGAATTAATAGTGACTTGTGCTAATGATTATGTCAAAAATAACCTCCCGACCTCGAAGAATAATTCCATATATGTACATGTTCTGGATCCTTGCCAAATCATAGGTGTATCTAGGAATTTAAGGGGACCACCCCTAAGCTGTAACATGTATAAAAATACAGTCCTTATTCTGGGATTTTGGCACTTCTCGAAGGTGGTTACCCGACTGCTTAGAGATTTGTCCCGGCCGTGAATAAACGAATATTCGTTACTGACGTATTCGAGTGTTTTACTTCTGGACTGACGATCAGATACGTGAAAGCGCAATTCACACCAGGACCAGCGCGCAGATTTGGCGAAGAGGAGAGCCGGGTTCAATTGCGTGAAGGCTGCCCTCTTTAACAAGAGGGTGAAGCTTGGAAAGCTGTTCCTAGCCCGCCTCTGGGTGATTCACAACGGCCAAGAACACTTTTTTGGGAAACCAGAGGAGGCGATGGAGTTTTTAAAGAGACAGTGGACTGGGAGGAGAAGGAGGACATTGATCTGTGGAGGAAAAATGAGGAGATATTGGTTTTCTCTGCCCTTTTTTTAATTGCTTTTTGTTTGTTGGTTGTTGGAGAACTTCTCTCCTTTGAGATGTTTTGTTGAGTTCTCTGGGGTGTGGTGTTGTGCGAAGCAAATAATGGCATGATGGGAAAACTAGTCAAGTTTCTTGGTACAATGAAATTTAAACTGACTTCGCATAACCTAAGGCACAAATACAAGCAGAAAAGGTCAACTTGACCCGAAAACTTGCTGACTCTAAACTCGGATAAAACTCAGTCGTCATACCCCAGAGCAGTCTAAATACACAAGATAAGCTAGAACTAGTTTCTTTCGATACTGCTCCGTTTCTTAAACATGCGACCAAAAGACAAGATAATGATATGAGACCCCGAGTCCTCTAAAGGTTAGCAAGGCGACGCCAGTTTTATGATATTGCTTATGTTTTACTTTTGATCAAATTCCTGACCAAGCTGTATTCATGTTATCTTGATTCTATAATGTATAAATATCGTCCTATTTGTCTGTAATAGCGCAGACTTGGAGCAGATCCAGCAGTTTGTATTTGACTGCTTTCCGACTCCAAGTTTCAGCCATTTCTGCATGCAGACAGTTGTAATTCGCAAATAAAGCTTAGTTTTGTTTTCTTAACGAGCGTTGTTGAATCTTTCTATCACAGTCCAGAAGTGGGAAAAATATTAGAAACGACAGGGGGATGTTTGGGAAGCGTGGAGGGTGAGTGCAAATGTTTTCTTATTCCATTGTTATTTGTCTTATGGAGGTGAGTGACAGGGGGGGGGGGCGGAAATCAGTGGGGGAAGGGGGCTTAGGCATCTTGGGCGGGGGTTGCCAGGCTAGCTGCTGGGTGGACTAGTTAATGAGAATGCAGTGGGGGGTGGCCATGTGGTTAGAATTGTAGAGAGGATGCTACTGTTGTTTTCTACTGGGGAAGGGAGTGAGGGGGCTGCTGACTAAGTTGTGATTGCTGTAGCAGAACAAGAAAGGGAGCGGTGACCAACCTGGCCTGGAGGACTGCGTGACACAGGCCGAGAGCCGGTCCATGAAAGGATATGGTTGATCGGCAGGCGGGCGGCGGCGGCGGGGGGGGGGGGGGGGGGGGGGGGGGTGGTGTTGTGCGCCCCTCGACCAGGTTGGTCGCATTGAATGTGAGAGGGTTGATTGGGCCAGTTCAACTGCCGCATGTGTTCGCGCACTTGGGGAGCGTAAAGGCGGTTGTGGCCTTTTTGCAAGAAACATACTAAAAGATTGGAGATCAGACTAGGCTAAGGAAAGGGTGGGTTGGGCAAGTATTTCATTCAGGATTATATCTGAAGATGGGCGGCTGGCTGTGCTGATAAACAAATGGGTGGCATTTGAGGTGGGGAATATTGTGGCAGATTCGGGAGGGAGGTTTGTGATGGCGAGTGGGAAGCTGGGGGAGATGCCGGTGGTTTTGGTAAATAGCAATGCTCCAAACTGTGATGATGTGGAGTTCATGAGGCGGTTGCTGGGGAAGACCCCGGACCTGGACTCGCACCGGTTCATCGTGGACTTTAACACGGCCATTGAACCTGGTTGCGACCTGTCGAGCCCAAGTCATGGAGGGTGTCGGCGGCGGTGGTGCAGGAGCTCATGGAGTGCGTGGGGGGGTGGGGGAGATTTTAGGAGGCCGAGGACAAAGGTTCTTGTACTTCTCCCACATGCAGGGTATACTCTCGGATTGATTTTATACCTTGGTGGACAAGCGCTGCTGGCAGGGTTCGTTGACTTGGGGTAGTCATCGATCGTGGTATTAGACCACGCGCCGCACTAGGTGGTCTTGCAAGTGGACCGGGGGGGGCAGCACCCGCAGTAGAGACTGCACATTGGGTTGTTAATGGCTGAGGGTGTGTGTGAGCACGTGAGGGCGGCCATTCGAAGATACATGGAACTGAACAGTACGGGTGGGGTCTTGGCCGCCACCTTATGAGAGGCGCTGAAGGCAGTGGTTGGGCGGAGTTCATATTAATCAGGGCGCATAGGGAAAAGGTTAACGAACAGACATGACAAGGTTGGTGGAAGAGTATCTGCGGTTGCACAGGAGGTATTCAGAAGCCCTAGAGGCGGGATTGTTGAAGGAGAGGCAGAAGCTTCAGATGGAATTTGGGTGGGTGTCCACAGGGAAGGCAATAGGGCAGTTGCGGAGGGCCAGAGGGGCAGTATATGAGTACGGAGAGAAGGTGAGTAGGATGCTGGCCCGCCAACTCAGGAAGCAGGATGCGGCAAGAGAGATCCGAAGGGTGAAAGACGGGAGGGGGAGAGTGGTACTGGACCTAGTGGGAGTGAATGGGGTATTCGAGGAGTTTTACAGGAGGATCTACAAATTGGAGCTCCTGGCCGGGGGAGGGGGAGATGCGCCGATTCCTCGATGGGTTGGAGTTCCCGTGATGGAGGAGGAACTGGTGGAGGGGCTGGGGGCTCCCATTGGACTGGTGGAAGTGACGGAGGATATGGGGGCTATTCAGGCAGGGAGGTCCCCGGGCCCGGATGGGTTTCCTGTAGAATTTTATGTGGCCCCTGCTGGTGAGGGCATATAATGAGGCGAGGGTAAAGGGGGAGCTCCCCTTACATTGTCGCAGGCGTACATATCCCTGAAATTAAAGAAGGATAAAGATCCGGAGCAGTGTGGGTCCTATCACCTGATATCGTTGCTAAATGTGGATGGCAAACTGCTGACAAAATCACAGGATGTGGAGGTGGCAGTTGCGATAGATGCAGAGAAGGTTTTTGATCGGATGGAATGGGAGTACTTGTGTGAAGTGTTGGGTTCGGGCAGGGATTTGTAGACTGGGTCCGACTGTTGTATAGGGCGCCGGTAGCGAGCGTGCGGACGAACCAGGTGAGCTCGGGGTACTTTGGGCTACACCTTGGGACAAGGCAGGAGTGCCCATTTTCCACATTGCTTTTTGCCTTGGCAATAGCGCATAGGAACTGGAAAGGGGTGTGCAGGGGGAGGGTCGAGCACAGGGTCTCACTCTATGCGGATGACCTTGCTTTATATCGCGGACCACTGGGAAAAGCGGGGGAATTATGAGTGTTTTGGAGGAGTTTGGCAGTTTTTCCAGATATAAGCTAAACATGAGGAAGAGCGAGGTCTTCCCGATTGAGGTCAGGGGGCAGGAGAGGAGATTGGCTGAGCTGCCATTTAAAATGGTTGGGGCAAGCTTCAGATATTTGGGTATCCAGGTGGTGTGGGGACAGGAACAGCTGCACAAATTGAATCAGGCACGGTTGGTGGAAAAGATGAGGCGGGATTTCAAGAGGTGGAATGTGCTGTCACCAACGCCGACGGGGCGGGTGCAAACAGTAAAAATGACAGTGCTGCCGAGGATCTTATTTGTTTTTCAGAACCTCCCGATCTTCGTCCCAAAATCTGCAGGAAAGTTAATGCTTCGATCTTGGGGTTTGTGTGAGCGGGGAAAATCCCACAGGTTAAGAAGATGCTGTTGCAGCAGGCTGGCCTTGCCAAACATAATGAAGATTGCTATGGTGAGGAAGTGGGTATTGGGGGAGGGGTCGGCATGGTGGCGGATGGAGGCGGCCTCTTGCAGGGATACAGTTTAAGGGCATTGATGACGGTACCTCTGCCGCTCTCGCTGGCCAAGTACTCCACGAGCCCTGTGGGTATGGGAACATTGGGGCAGCATCTGAGGTTGGTAGGTACCTCGGTGTGGGCAGCGATTTGTGACAATTGCAGATTTGCACCGGGGAGGTTGGACGTGAGACTTCAGGGTTGGCGACAAGCAGGTTATCGATCAGTTTGGGGACCTGTTTGTGGGGGGCAGCTTTGCGAGTTTAGAGGACTTGGAATATGAGCTGCCCAGTGAGGACCGGTTCCGATACTTACAGGTCCAGGACTTTGTGAGGAAGCAGGTGCTGTCCTTTCCTGATTGCCGCCCCCGGGATTACAGGATAAGGTGGTATTGAAGGGAGGAGTGGGGGAGGGCGAGGTGCCTGAGATCTACAAATGGACTGAGAGAGAGCCCCGATAGGGGAAGTGAAATGGAAATGGGAGGAGTAACTGGAAGGGCGGGGGGTGCGAGGAATGGAGACTGGGTTGTGGGAGGAGGCTCTGAGGAGGGTGAATGCATGCTCGCCATGCGCAAGGCTCAGTCTTATCCAGTTTATTATTTAGAGCACACATGAAGGTGGCCAGGATGAGCAGCTTCTTTGAGGGGGTTGAGGACAGGTGTGGACAGTGCGCAGGGAGACGTGTGAACCATGTTCCCAAGTCTTGGGCATGTCTGTAACTGAAGGGGTTCTGGCAGGGGTTCATGGATGTAATGTCCGAGGTGAAGGTGGTTCCGAAACAAGAAGTGGCAATATTTGGTGTGTCGGAAGATCTGGGAATCCAGGAGGCGAGAGAGGCCGATGTTCTGGTCTTTGCCTCCCTGGTAGCCCGGAGACGGATTTTGCTGGAGTGGATGGACTCAGAGCCACCGAAACCGGGGGTGTGGGTGAGTGACCTGGTGGAGTTCCTAAGGTTGGAGAAAATCAAGTTCGCCTCAAGAGGGTCAGTTGGGGGACAACTGTAGAATATATTTTTCCATTTAAACACAATCGAATTGGACATATTACACTTCTTATTATAATTGACATTAATGAGGCACAACAATATTTTCACACAGTTAAAAGGCGTACCAAAGAATCAATAATATCTTTCAATAATATTTCTACTTGAAATTGCAAATATTCTCAATAGATCAATGTATTTTTGAAAGCAGTTCACTCCTAAAACTATTTAATAGTCGGTACTTACACCTAGCTGATATCAAAATAATTAGATTTTACCTGTTTGCCCGGAGATGGAAAAATTGTCAGAAAAACAAAAATGGGATGTAAGTGTACATTAATTTATAGCTTAATAAACTCTTTATTAACATTTTATAATTAGATATTACATTTATGTCTGAACACATTTACGTAGGAAAATCCCTGTTACAATGTTAGAAAACCAAGAACTTAAGAATGGGAACAAGGGCAGTAGGCCTCACATACACCATGATACCATATCAAGAGGTATTAACAATAAAATGTCAAACACTAACCATCAGTTTTAAAGAAAGAATTATAATGATCAAAGAACGATTGAGAGAGAATTCAACTTAATAATTGGGGGACAACTAGAATATATTTTTCCATTTAAACACAATTGACTTGGACATATTACACTTCTTATTATAATTGACGTTAATGAGGCACAACAATATTTTCACACAGTTAAAAGGCGTACCAAAGAATTAATAATATCTTTCAATAATATTTCTACTTGAAATTGCAAATATTCTCAATAGATCAATGTATTTTTGAAAGCAGGTCACTCCTAAAACTATTTAATAGTCGGTACTTACACCTAGCTGATATCAAAATAATTAGATTTTACCTGTACAAGATCGCTGATCTGGGAGCAATGCATAACCATTACGACAACTGCATTCGTAACTGCCTTCAGAATTTGTGCAGTAAGTTTCACATCCTCCATTCACGATTGTGCATTCATCAATGTCTGTAATAAAAGCCACTAATGTATAAATTTTATAGTCAAGGACAGGTAAAGATTACACTTCTAGATTTGAATCGGTGGCACAACCATATGATAGCAGGTGAGATGAGTAAAATAATAATAAGTTAAAATTTACAGCAGCACTGATAAGGAGCTGGAAAGTAATGACATTACAATCCAGAAAAGCATATTTAATGTTGAGCACCTCCACTCTTTATGCCAGCTTTAGTTGTTTCAAGGCAGTGTCCTGCTATACCCATTTGTTTGTGAAGCAACAAAAACAAAATACAAAAAAGATTAACTAGAGCGGTGAAGTAAACTTGCACAACACTTTGTTCTTTTTTTATAGTCAATTAGTATGAGGTTGGCATGTATTTTCCACCCTGTCCCCAGTGGGAAAAAAAACAATTAATTGATCACTGCAATGTTTACAATTAATTTCATGGTTGTCATGTTTCCCTTTTGCATTGCCTTTTTAGATTGGATTTTCTTGAATTTGCTCCAACATGGACAGGGCGGGACTTACACCAACCACACTGATCCTGTGACTATACATCCCCAGCTTACGGATCGGGGAGGTTATTAGGTAGTGGGTTTACTGCCATTAAGCTGGGGGCCTACCAGAAGCCCTGATAAATTAAAAAATAATAATAATCGCTTATTGTCACAAGTTGGCTTCAATGAAGTTACTGTGAAAATCCCCTAGTCGCCACATTCCGCTGCCTGTTCGGGGAGGCCGGTACAGGAATTGAACCGCGCTGCTGGCCTTGTTCTGCCTTACAAGCCAGCTGTTTAGCCCACTGTGCTAAACCAGCCCACAATGGTAATTCAAGGCAGTAGTATATTGCAACTGTTACTAGAGGATGTGAAGAGTTGGAATGTATAAGGACATTAAGGGTATAAGAAACAGGAGTTAGGCATTCGGTCACTTGAGCCTGCACCATCATTCTATAAGATTATGGCCCATCTGATGTGGTCATAACTCCACTTTCTTGCCCACCCCCTTTAATCCTCCATTTCCTTGCAGAGTATAATCAATGACCCATCTTCCACTGCTCTCTGCAGTAAAGAATTCTAAAGATCTAAGACCTTCAAAGAGAAGCATTCAGGGGGCAGAAGTTCTGCCTGGTGAGAGCTGCTGGTAATCAGAGCGTGGCAGCTCTTTTGAATGACAGTGCCACTGGCGAGATGGTGGTTACTGCCAGTATAACACTCATGGAAAGATGAGGATTGTTGCTGGACGCTGGCTTCAAGGAAGTGATGGTAGGAACGAGGCCATAGGTTGGCAGCAAGGGCAGTGGAACTCGGATTTCCGGTTGCGGCTATGCGGAGCTAAGCCGCACGTTCGGCAGCTCCCGCTTTAATAGGACTTGTGGGCTCTTTTAAGGGCCCCAAACGGCGCTGATTCGACGATTCCCGGTGGATAAAGGGGTCTGAAACAAAACCCCCCGGGATTTATGGTGCAGACTCGGAGTGGGGCGAGGAGAAAAACGGCAGCAGCTCCCCTGGAAAAGCGGGGGAAGGTGGACAAAATGGCGGCCGGTGGAGCCCCTGAGGAGTGGAGGCAGTGGGCGGAGGAGCAGCAAGCGGCCCTTCTGCGCTATTTTACGGAGCCGAAAGGGGAGTTGTTGGAATCCCTGAAGGTGACGACTAATAAGCTGCTGGAGACCCAGACAACCCATGGTGCAGCGATACTCGAGTTGTAGCAGCAGGCCTCTGAGCGCGAGGTTGAGGTTTCAGCCCTCGTGGGGAAGGTGGAGATACACGAGGCGCTTCATAAAAAGTGGCAAGATCGGTTCGAGGAGATGGAGCTTCGGTCACGGAGGAAGAACCTGCGGATCCTGGGCCTCGAGGAGGGGCTGGAGGGGTCGGACCTGCTGGCCTATGTGGCCGTGATGCTGAACTCGCTGGTGGGGGCAGGATCCTTCCATCTGCCCCTGGAGCTGGAGGGGGCCCACAGAGTACTGGCCAGGCGGCCTAAGGCGAATAAGGCGGTGCTGGTGCAGTTCCATCGGTTCAGTGACCGGGAATGTGTTCTGCGATGGGCCAAGAAGGTGAGGAGTAGCAAGTGGGAGAATTCGGTAGTGCGTATCTACCAGGACTGGAGTGCGGAGGTGGCCAAGCGGAGAGCCGGGTTTAACCGGACGAAGGCGGTGCTCCACGGAAAGCAGGTGAAGTTCGGCATGTTGCCGCCTGCGCGCCTGTGGGTCACCTACAAGGACCGGCATTACTACTTTGAGTCCCCGGAGGAAGCGTGGGCCTTTGTGCAGGCTGAAAAGTTGGACTCGAACTAGGGATTGGGGGCTGTGGGAGTTTTTCTATTTCTGTATCACTGTTTATGCTGCTGCTGGTTATTCTGTTTGTTTCTGTTTTTTCTCTCGCTTTCGGACGATGTGGGTTATGGTTTTGTGTTTTAAGGGGGGTATTGGGGTTTGTGGTTGATCTGTGTCTTTGTTTGTACGGAGTTGGTGGATGGGTTGGGACTGCTGTTTGGGAGCTGCATTGGTGGGGTGGGGCAGTGTGAAAGTGCGGGCTTTTCTCTGGTTTCCCGCGCTGCGGGACGAGGGGGGTGGAGCTGGTGGCGAGGGGCGTGGTAATCAGATCCGTTTTCCCGCGCCGAAGCGGTGCCAAGGAGCTGATGCAGGGGAGGAGGGGGGACCTCGTATCGGGAGGGGTCGGAGTTAGGGCGGGAGCTGCCGGGGTCAGCAGAAGTCAGCTGGCTCACGGGAGTACTGTGGAGGGAGCGTCGCGGCTAGGAGGGGTCCTAGCCAGGGGGGGGGGGGGGGGGAGGGGGGGGGGACACCGGGTTGCTACTGAATTGGCCAGGGAGGAGTTGGTGCGGGTCGGGGTGAGGTTCTATCACCGTGGGAAACGGGCCGAATGGGTGCTGGCCAGGGGCGAGCAGTCGATGGGTTATGGCTAGTCGAAGGGGGAGGGGGCGGGGTGCCCCCTGATCCGGCTGATTACGTGGAACGTGAGGGGGTTCAATGGGCCGGTTAAGCGGGCCCGGGTGTTTTCGCATCTGAAGGGGCTGAAGGCGGACGTGGCCATGCTCCAGGAGACCCACCTGAAGGTGGCGGACCAGGTCCGTCTGAGGAAGGGGTGGGTGGGGCAGGTTTTCCATTCAGGGCTCGACTCGAAGAACCGGGGGGTGGCGATCCTGCTGGGGAAGAGGGTGGCGTTTGAGGCGTCTGAGGTTGTGGCTGATAGTGGCGGCAGGGGGAGAGGGTGGTGTTGGTAAATGTGTACGCCCCAAATTGGGATGATGCTGGTTTCATGAGGCGTATGTTGGGCCGCATTCCTGGCCTGGAGGTGGGGGGCTTGATCATGGGGGGGCACTTCAACACAGTGCTGGATCCCCTACTGGATCGCTCTAGTTCAAGGACAGGCAGGAGGCCGGCGGCGGCCAAGGTGTTGAGGGAGTTTATGGACCAGATGGGAGGAGTGGATCCCTGGAGGCTCGGGAGGCCGAGGGCTCGGGAGTACTCTTTTTTCCTCCCATGTGCACAGGGTTTATTCCCGTATTGATTTCTTTGTTTTGAGGAGGGGACTGGTCCCAAGGGTGGAGGAAGCCGAGTATTCGGCTATTGCGATTTCGGACCATGCTCCGCATTGGGTGGATCTGGAGATGGGGGAGGTGCGGGACCAGCGCCCGCTTTGGCGTCTGGATGTGGGGCTGTTGGCTGATGAGGTGTGTAGGAGGGTTCGGGGATGTATCGAGAGGTACCTCGAGGTCAATGATACTGGGGAGGTCCAGGTGGGGATGGTGTGGGAGGCTCTGAAGGCAGTGATTAGGGGGGAGCTGATCTCCATCTGAGCCCATAGGGAGAGGGGGGAGAGGAGGGAGAGGGAGAGACTGGTGGGGGAGCTGTTGAGTGTGGATAGGAGGTACGCGGAGGCCCCGGAGGAGGGATTGCTGGGGGAGCGGCGTAGCCTGCAGGCCAAGTTTGATTTATTGACCACCAGAAAGGCGGAGACACAGTGGAGGAAGGCGCAGGGAGCGGTCTATGAGTATGGAGAGAAGGCGAGCAGGATGCTGGCACATCAGCTTCGTAAGCAGGACGCGGCTAGGAAGATTGGTGGAGTGAAGGATAGGGGTGGGAATGTGGTGCGGCATGGGGCAGAGGTCAATGAGGTCTTTAGAGACTTTTACAGGGAACTGTACCGGTCGGAGCCGCCGGCGGTGTGAGGGGGAACGGAGAGTTTTTTGGACAGGCTGCGATTTCCAAGGGTACAGGAGGAGCAGGTGGAGGGACTGGGGGCGCCGATCAAGTTGGAGGAGCTGGTCAGTGGGGTTGGCCACATGCAGTCGGGGAAGGCGCCGGGACCGGATGGGTTCCTGGTTGAATTTTGTAAGAAATACGCGGACCTGCTGGGCCCCTTGTTGGTTAGGACCTTCAACGAGGCATGGGAGGGGGGTGTTTTGCCCCCGACGATGTCTCAGGCGCTGATTTCCCTGATACTGAAGCGTGATAAGGACCCCTTGCAGTGCGGATCATACAGGCCAATTTCACTGCTGAATGTAGACGCCAAGTTGCTGGCGAAGATCTTGGCCACTAGAATAGAGGGCTGGGTGCCGGGGGTGGTACATGAAGATCAGACGGGTTTTGTGAAGGGGAGGCAGATGAACACTAATGTGTGAAGGCTGCTAAATGTGATAATGATGCCGGCAGCAGAAGGAGGCGGAGATTGTGGTGGCATTGGATGCGGAGAAGGCCTTTAACAGGGTTGAGTGGGGGTACTTCTGGGAGGTGTTGGAGAGGTTCGGGTTTGGGGTGGGGTTTATTAAATGGGTGAGGTTGCTGTACGAGGCCCCGATGGCGAGTGTAGCGACAAATGGGAGGAGGTCCGAGTACTTCAGGCTCCACCGTGGGACGAGGCAGGGGTGCCCCCTGTCCCCCTTGCTTTTTGCGTTGGCAATTGAGCCTCTTGCGATGGCTCTCAGGGAGTCGGGGAGGTGGAGGGGTTTGGTGCGAGGTGGGGAGGAGCACCGACTGTCGCTGTATGCAGACGACTTGCTGTATGTAGCAGACCCGGTGGGGGGAATGCCGGAGGTGATGGAGATCCTTGCTGAGTTTGGGAGTTTCTCGGGTTATAAATTGAACCTGGGCAAGTGTGAGCTGTTTGTCGTACACCCGGGAGATTAGGAGGAGGGCATTGGTAGGCTCCCGCTAAAGAGGGCAATGAGGAGTTTTAAGTACCTGGGGGTTCAGGTGGCTAGGAGCTGGGGGACTCTGCACAAGCTTAATTTTACTAGGTTGGTGGAGCAGATGGAGGAGGAATTTAAAAAGTGGGACATGCTGCCGTTGTCGTTGGCGGGTAGAGTACAGTCCGTTAAATTGACGGTGCTCCCGAGGTTTTTGTTTTTGTTTCAGTACCTCCCCATTTTCATTCCGAGGGCCTTTTTTAGGAGGGTGAACAGTAGCATTCTGGGATTTATTTGGGCGCACGGGACTCCGAGGGTAAGGAGGGTCTTTTTGGAGCGGGGCAGGGATAGAGGGGGGCTGGCGCTGCCCAACCTCTCTGGGTACTATTGGGCAGCTAACGTCTCAATGGTACGTAAGTGGGTAATGGATGGGGAGGGGGCAGCATGGAAACGATGGAGATGGTGTCCTGTGGAGACACGAGCCTGAAGGTACTGGTAACGGCGCCGTTGCCGCTCCCTCCAACGAGGTGCACTACGAGCCCGGTGGTGGCGGCTACCCTCAAAATTTGGGGGCAGTGGAGGCGGCACAGGGGGGAAGTGGGGCGCTCGGTGGAGGCCCCGCTGCGGGGGAACCACCGGTTTGTCCCAGGGAACATGGATGGCGGGTTCCTGGGGTGGCACAGGGCGGGCATTAGGAAGTTGGGAGACCTGTTCATTGACGGGAGGTTTGCGAGCCTGGGTGAACTGGAGGAGAAGTTTGAGCTCGCCCCGGGGAATATGTTCAGGTACCTTCAGGTCAAGGCGTTTGCTAGGCGACAGGTGGAGGGGTTCCCTTCGCTGCCCCCGCGGGGGGTAAGGGATAGGGTGCTTTCGGGGGTGTGGGTCGGGGATGGGAAGGTGTCTGACATCTACCAGGTGATGCAGGAGATGGAGGAGGCATCGGTAGAGGAGCTGAAGGCTAAGTGGGAGGTGGAGCTGGGAGAGCAGATTGAGGAGGGGACATGGGCGGATGCCCTGGAGAGGGTGAACTCCTCCTCTTCATGTGAGAGGCTTAGCCTCATCCAGTTCAAGGTGCTGCACCGGGCCATCATGTCCGGGTCTGGGATGAGTAGGTTCTTTGGGGGCGAAGACAGGTGTGTCAGGTGTTCGGGGAGTCCAGCGAATCATGCCCATATGTTCTGAACATGCCCGGCACTGGAGGAGTTCTGGAAGGGGGTGGCGAGGACGGTGTCGAGGGTGGTAGGATCCAGGGTCAAGCCAGGCTGGGGACTCGCGATTTTTGGGGTTGGTGTGGAGCCGGGAGTGCAGGAGGCGAAAGAGGCCGATGTTTTGGCCTTTGCGTCCCTAGTAGCCTGGCAGAGAATCTTGCTGCATTCTTTAGGCGGTGGCAGCCTTTTCTCGACTTTCTGGCTTCTTTAGGCGGTGGCAGCCTTTTCTCGACTTTCTGGCTTCTTTAGGCGGTGGCAGCCTTTTCTCGACTTTCTGGCTCAACGATAGGGTACGGGGACAGCAGCAGCAGCAACCCGGGGAGGGAAAAGGGGAGGGAAAAGGGGGGGGCCGACAATGACTATGTTTGTTTATTTAATTTTAATATTTTTTAAGTTCTTTTGTTGTTCATTAGGGTTGGGGGGGTGGGGGGATGTGATACATGCGCCGATACGGTCTGGGGGTGTCACAGTTATTATGGGTTATTTTGTTGCATTTCATTGTTTGTCGTTATGTTTTATATTTTCTGTAAAAAATTCCAATAAAAATTATATAAAAAAAAAGAAAAAAAAAAAGAATCTTGCTGCAGTGGAAAGATGCGAGTCCTCCAAGAGACCTGGATCAATGACATGGCGGGATTCATTAAGCTGGAGAGGGTCAAATTCGCCCTGAGGGGGTCGAGACAATGGTTCTTTAGGAGGTGGCAGCCTTTCCTCGACTTTCTGGCTCAACGATAAGGAACTAGGTCAGCAGCAGCAGCAACCCGGGGGGGGGGGGGGGGGGGGGGAGGGGATCGTAAGGGGATAGTGTTTAAGTTAATTTGCTTATTGTTAATTTATTTTGTTGTTTATTGGGTTCGGGGGGGGGGGGGGGGGGCGTGGGGGGATTTGTTATATGCGTTGATACGGGTGCCGGGGGTTGTTTATTATTGTTATTGTTATTATTGTTCTGTAGATATATATTTTTCAAAAAATTCCAATAAAAATTATTTTTTAGAAAAAAGGGCAGTGGAACTCTCCCATTCTGATTCCAGATCCATTGATAAGACACAGTACTTTTGAAACAGGGATACTCCCTTGGAGCCTGCAAGCAATTCCGCACGGGTTTGCTAGTCAGGCTCCCCACATGATGACCCTGCTATTGGGTCAATAACATTCCGCAGTAGGATGAGCCCTTGTGATGTTAGCAGCTGTTCCTGGGCATTACCGCCATGGACGAAATTGGGAGAGAGGCAGAAGGGTGACATGGTCTTAATCTACCACCCTCACGCCTGATTAAATGTCCTCCGCTTCCAATCTTGCCATGGGGGATGGCACAACATTGAGCCATTCTCACAACTTGTTTTCCCACCTAACTTGGTATTGTTAGAAAGTATAGCAATAGACAATCTGCCCCTTTATCAAAAGCATTAATAAAGATTGTAAATAGTTGAGGGCCCAGTGCTGATCCCGGAGCACCCCAGCTGTTACAGTTTGCCAACCTGAAAACGATCCATTAATCCTCACTTGTTTCCTGCTAGTTAGTCAATCCTCTGTCTCGGATACAGGTCATCAGTTCAGCATTTAGCCCCATTAGGTTGATTGCTTTAAGATTCTCCCTCTCTTTTGCCACTTGATTTTCTACTATTATTGGAATATGTCTGTCTTCTACTGTAAAGATGGATATAAAAACCTTATTCAAAGTCTCCGCCATTTCCTGTTTCATGTTATTAATTCTCCAGTCTCATTGTCTGTGGGGCGAATGTTTCCTTTCCCATTTGCCATCTCCACCTATTCTACACTTTGAATTTTCTGAACTGCACTGATCTATCCATTTGTTAATAAAGTTACTGCACCGCCTTTTCCTTTCTTCCTATCCTTTTAAAATTTCAAATAACAAATTCGAAGGCTGAGGCAATTGGGCACCGTTTCCATGTATCAGTGTATGGAGAAAAGAACCAGAAGTGCACGAAAAGGCAGAAATAGAAAGATAGGCAAGAGCTGTGCTGAAACTGCAGCTGGAGACAGCATGGCCGAGGACCGGACCCCTGGTTTGTCAGCCCAGCCATCAACGGAGCAGTTGATGCAGATCATCCAGGACAGTTTGCCAAGCAGAAACGGGACTCCTGGACCCGATAAAAGAGTCGATTGATCAGCTGGAGCACAGATTGGACGCCCAGGATCAGGCCATCCAGAAGGTTGAGAAGACGCTGGTTGAGCAGGAGGAGCATCAAACAGCGGTGGAGTTGGAGGTTGCTGCGGTACCAGCAGAAAAGGCTTCTGGAGAAGATGGAGGACCTAGAGGATAGGTCCCGTTGGCAGAATTTAAGAATTGTCGGGCTCCCGGAGGGGTCTGAGGGAGCTGATGCTGTGGCATACGTATCCGGTATGTTTGAAAAGCTGCTGGGGGAGGGGACATTCTCCCGACCCTTGGAGGTGGACAGGGCGTACAGAGTGCTTGCGAGGAAGCCATGAACGGGGGACCCTCCGAGGGCAATGGTGGTGTGATTCCACAGGTTCCTGGACAAGGAATGTATTCTTCAGTGGACCAAGCGAACGTGGAGCTGTAAATGGGACAACAGTATCCTGCGGGTGTACCAGAACCTGAGTGTGGAGGTGGCAAGGAAAAGGGCAGGCTTGAACCAAGTTAAGTCAATCTTCTTCAAGAAATAGGTGAAGTTTGGACTGCTGATTCCGACTCGTCTCTGGGTCACATATGAGGACTAGAATCATTACTTTGAGTTGCCCGAAGACGCGCTGGACTTCGCGAAAAGAAAAGGGCTGGTGGGGTTCTGAGAACTCTTGAACCTTGAATCAACTTGTCGGCTTATATTGGGTCTCTTTTTTAATTTTTTATCTTCTGTTTCTGAGTTCTGTTGAAGAACATAGAACATAGTTTTTGGTGGATGTTGGCAATGTCTTTTTCTTTGATGTGCACTTTTGAGGGATGGAGACGTGCTTGTTTGAGTTTCGGTGTTTGTTTTTTTTCAGCTGGGTGATTGTGTAGGGACTTTTAGATGAGGGAATTTGTTTGTATGAGTGGGGGGGGGGGAGGGGAGTGAGGGAACAATAGGTGGGAGACTTTTTGGCGCCGGGGGCGGGGGCCACCAAGCTAGCTGGGTGAGCTAGCTCACGGAAGTGCAGTGGGGGGTGTGCATATGTTTAGTTGATTGTATGGATTAAGTTTCAGAGTGGTGTTGCTCGGGGGGGGGGAGGTGGGTTGTTGTTCTGTTGACGAGGGAGGGACTTCATTTGAGGGACAGAGAGGAGGTTGGTGGTGGGGGCTGCCGGGTGGCGGGCTGGAGGAGGCGCGGTGCATGGGCTTGAGGCGGGCCCAAGAAAGGGGATGGCTGATCGGCAAAGGGGGTGGGGGCACTTGGCCCCCCAACTAGACTGATCATCTGGAATGTTCGAGGGTTGAATGGGCCGGTTAAGAGGGCGCGTGCGTTCGCGCACCTGAGGGGACTGAAGGCGGACATGGTAATGCTGCAGGAGACGCACCTTAGAGTAGTGGACCAGGTTAGATTGAGGAAAGGCCGGGTCAGTCAGGTCTTCCACTTGGGGCTGGATCCAAAGACTAGAGGGGTTGCGATCTTGATTAATAAGTGGGTGATAATTGAGCTGGGTAGAATAGTTTCAGATGTGGGGGGGTCGATACATTATGGTCAGTGGTAAGCTGGAGGGGTGAAGGTAGTGCTGGTTAATGTATGTGTGCCAAATTGGGATGACATGGAATTTATAAAGAGGATGTTGGGGAAGATACCGGACCTGGACGTGCACAAGCTGATCATGGGAGGGGACTTTAATACAGTTTATGATCCCGGCCTCGATCGGTCATGCTCAAAAACGGGCAGGGTGCCAGCAACGGCGAAGGAACTGAGAAGATGGGGAGGTGGATCCATGGGGATTTAGGCAGCCGAGGGTGAAGGAGTTCTCCTTCTACTCCCACGTGCATAAGGTGTATTCTCGGATCGATTTCTTTGTTTTGGGTAGGGCCTTGCTGGCAGGGGTGGTGGACCCGGGGTACTCGGTGATCACAATCTCGGACCATGCTCCACACTGGGTTGACCTGCAGGTTAGTAAAGATAGAAATCAGCGCCCTCAATTGAGGTTACATGTAGGGCTATTGGCGGATAAAGCGGTGAGCGAGAGGCTGAGGAAATGCATACAAATTTACCTGCAGGTAAATGATACAGGTGAGGTCTCAGCAGCGGTGGTCTGGGAAGCGCTGAAGGCAGTGGTGAGAGGAGAGTTGATCTTGAACTGGGCTCACAGGGACAGGACGGACAGGGCAGAGATGGACTGACTTGTAAAGGAGATTCTGCAAGTCGAGAGGAGGTAGGCGGAGACTCCAGAGATAGGGCTTTTAAGGGCACAAGAGTTTGGCTTGTTAACCACAGGGAGGGCAGTGGAACAGCTCAGAAAGGCGAGGGGGGCAATCTACGAGCATGGTGAGAAGGCTAGCAGGATGCTTGCACAGTAGCTCAGAAAGAGGGAGGCAGCGAGAGAAATAGGGAAAGTTATTGACGGGGATGGGAACTTAGTTGGGGACTCGGCAGGGGTGAGCAAGGCGTTCAGGGATTTCTACAGCAGGTCGTACAGGTCGGAACCCCCTGCGGGGCCAGAGGGGATGAGGCACTTCCTGGAGGGGCTGACTTTCCTGAAGGTGGACGGGGAGCTGGTAGAAGGATTCGGGGCCCCGATTGAGTTGGAAGAGATAGTGGAGGGCTTGAAGGCCATGCTGTCGGGTAAGGCCCCAGGACCGGATGGGTACCCAGTGGAGTTCTACAAAACGTTCTCTGGGATATTGGGACCGGTGCTGATGAAGGTGTTTAATGAGGCAAGGGAAAGAGGGGTTCTGCCCCAGACGATGTCACAGGCCACGATTTCGCTTATCCTGAAACGGGACGAGAACCCGGAGTTATGTGGGTCTTAATGCCGATTTCCCTGTTGAACGTAGACGGCAAACTGTTGGCCAAAATTTTGTCCTCCAGGATTGAGGATTGTGTACCGTCATTGTGGAGGATCAGACGGGGTTCATTAAGGGCAGGCATCTGGTAGCCAATGTAAGAAGGGTGTTAAACGTGATCATGATACTCCCGGAAAGTAGGGAGGTGAAGGTAGTGGTCGCGATGGATGCGGAAAAAGCTTTTAACTGGGTTGAATGGGATTATTTATGGGAGGTTCTGGGGCAGTTCGGATTTGGGAGGGGCAATTGACTGGGTCAGGTTGCTGTACCAGGCTCCTGTGGCAAGTGTATGGACGAACAGGACAACTTCGGACTATTTTAGACTACACCAGGGGGCGAGACAGGGATGCCCCCTCTCCCCACTGCTGTTTGCGCTGGCTATAGAACCGCTGGCAATTGCTCTGAGGGCCTCAAAGAACTGGAAGGGTGGAGCACAGAGTCTCACTGTATGCGGCCGACCTTCTTCTGTATGTTTCAGATCCAATTGAGGGGATGGAAGAAATCATGGGAATTTTAGAGGAATTCGGCCAGTTCTCGGGGTATAAGCTTAATATGGGGAAGAGTGGGAGCTGGTCAAAGGGATAGGGAACATGCAGTCGGGGAAGGCGCCGGGGCCGGATGGGTCCCCGGTTGAATTTTACAAGACGTATGCAGACCTGCTGGGCCCCCTGTTGGTTAGGACCTTCAACGAGGCAAGGGAGCGGGGAGCTTTGCCCCCGACGATGTCTCGGGCGCTGATCTCCTTGATTCTTAAGCGAGACAAGGATCCCCTGCAGTGTGGGTCATACAGGCCGATCTCACTCTTGAATGTGGATGCCAAGTTGTTGGCAAAGATCTTAGCCACGTGGATAGAGGACTGTGTGCCGCAGGTTATCCACGAGGATCAAACGGGGTTTGTGAAGGGGAGGCAGCTGAACACTAATATACGGAGGCTCTTGAACGTTATAATGATGCCGGTGGTAGAAGGGGAGGCGGAGATAGTGGTGGCGCTAGATGCGGAGAAGGCCTTTGATAGGGTCGAGTGGGGGTACTTGTGGGAGGTGCTGGAAAGGTTCGGGTTTGGGGAGGGGTTTGTCAGTTGGGTGAGGCTGTTGTATGAGGCCCCGATAGCGAGTGTGGCCACGAATAAGAGGAGGTCGGAGTATTTTCGATTATATCGAGGGACGAGTGTCCCCTGTCGCCCCTACTTTTCGCGCTGCCAATTGAACCTTTGGCTATGGTGCTGAGGGAGTCGGGGGATTGGAGGGGGCTGGTCCAGGGTGGGGAGGAGCACCGAGTGTCGCTCTACGCGGACGACCTTTTGTTGTATGTGGCGGACCCGGTGGGGGGAATGCCTGTGGTGATGGGGATTCTCCGGGAATTTGGGGATTTCTCAGGGTATAAGCTTAACTTTGGGAAAAGAGAGCTGTTTGTGGTACACCCGGGGGACCAGGAGGGGGGGGATTGGGAGGTTCCCGCTGAAAAGGGCGGAGAGGAGCTTCAGGTACTTGGGGGTTCAGGTGGCTAGGAGCTGGGGGGCCTTGCATAAGCATAACCTCACAAGGCTGGTGGAGCAAATGGAGGAGGAGTTTAAGAGGTGGGACATGCTGCCGTTGTCTCTGGCGGGAAGGGTGCAGTCAGTCAAGATGACGGTGCTCCCGAGGTTTCTGTTCCTGTTCCAGTGCCTCCCTATCCTTATCCTGAAGGCCTTTTTTAGGCAGGTTAACAGGAG
This sequence comes from Scyliorhinus canicula, assembly GCF_902713615.1. NCBI lineage: Eukaryota > Metazoa > Chordata > Chondrichthyes > Carcharhiniformes > Scyliorhinidae > Scyliorhinus > Scyliorhinus canicula. The sequence continues at coordinate 18,943,602 of NC_052169.1, read as the reverse complement.
CGTTACGGGGTTTGTGTGGGCACACGGGACTCCAAGGGTGAGACAGGTGTTCTTGTAGCGGGGCAGGGATGGGGAGGGGCTGGCGTTGCCCAACCTCTGTGGGTATTATTGGGCTGCCAACGCAGCGATGGTGCGTAAGTGGGTAATGGACGGGGAGGGGGCAGCATGGAAGAGGATGGAGATGGCATCCTGTGTGGGCACGAGCCTGGAAGCGCTGGTAACGGCGCCGCTGCCGCTCCCTCCAACGAGATATACCACGAGCCCGGTGGTGGCAGCTACCCTCAAGATTTAGGGGCAATGGAGGCGGCACAGGGGGGAGGTGGGGGCCTCGATGGGGTCCCCGATACGGGGGAAACACCGGTTTGTTCCGGGGAGAATTGATGGCGGGTTCCTGAGTTGGCACAGGGCAGGTGTCAGGAGGCTGGGGGACCTGTTCATAGACGGGAAGTTCGCGAGCCTGGGTGAGCTGGAAGGGAAGTTTGGGCTCCCCCCGGGGAACACCTTTAGGTACATTCAAGTAAGGCCGTTTGTCAGGCGGCAGATGGCGGGGTTCCCTCTGCTGCCGCCGCATGGGATTCAGGACAGGGTGCTCTCGGGGGTGTGGGTTGGATAGGGGAGGATCTCGGAAACGTACCAGGTGATGCAGGAGGTAGACGAGGCCTCGGTGGAGGAGCTGAAAGGTAAATGGGAGGAGGATCTGGGTGAGGAGATTGAGGAGGGGACGTGGCCGGATGCCCTGGAAAGGGTGAACTCTCCTCTTCTTGTGCGAGGCTTAGCCTCATACAGTTTAAGGTGCTGCATAGGGCTCATATGACCGGGACAAGGATGAGCCGGTTTTGTGGGAGCGAGGACATGTGTATTAGGTGCTCTGGGGGCCCAGCAAACCATGTCCACATGTTCTGGGCATGCCCAGCGCTGGGGGAATTTTGGAAGGATGTAGCAAGGACGGTATCGAGGGTGGTAGGATCCAGGATCAATCCAGGCTGGGGACTCGCAATATTTGGGGTTGCAGTGCTGGTAACTGCGCCTCTGCCATTCCCGCCGGCGCGGTACTCCACCAGCCCCGTGGTGGTGGCGGCCTTGAGAGTCTGGGGGCAATGGAGGAGATATGTGGGAGCAGTGGGAGCATTGGTCTGTTCCCCAATCTGCGATAATCACCAATTTGCCCTGGGGAGGATGGATGGGGGGGTTCCGAATATGGCGGAGAGCGGGGATTGAGAGGATAGGGACTTGTTTATAGAGGGGAGCTTTCCGAGTATGAGGACGCTGGAGGAAAGGTTTGCATTGGCGGGGAGAAACAAATTTCGATATCTGCAGGTGCGGGACTTTCTGCACAGACAGGTACCAACCTTCCCATTCCTGCCGCTAAGGGGGATTCAGGACAGGGTAGTTTCCAGAGGATGGATAGGTGAGGGGAGCGTTTCTGACATTTATAAGGAACTTATGGGATCAGAGGAGATGCTGACTGAGGAGCTGAGGCGAAAGTGGGAGGAGCTGGGGGAGAGATAAAGGAGGGCCTTTGGGCAGATGCGTTGAGTAGAGTCAACGTGACCGCAACTTGTGCCAGACTCAGCCTGATACAATTCAAGGTCGTTCACCGGGCTCACATGACAGTGGCCCGGTGAGCAGATTCTTTGGGGTGGAAGACAGGTGCGCAAAATGTGCGAACCATGTCCAAATGTTCTGGGCATGCCCAAAGCTGAGGGGATTTTGGCAGGGGATTGCTGATGTCAAGTCAAAGGTATTAAAAACAAGGGTGGCATTGAGTCCGGAGTTGGCGATTTTCGGGGTGTCACAGGATCCCCGAATCCAGGAGGAGAAAGAGGCAGAGGTTCTGGCCTTTGCTTCCCTGGTAGCCCAGAGGCGGATATTGCTCGCATGGAGGTACTCAAAGCCACCGAAGTCGGAGACCTGGCTATCGGACATGGCTAGCTTTCTCTGTCTGGAGAAAATTAAGTTCGCCTTGAGAGGGTCACTGTTAGGGTTCGCCCGGAGGTGGCAACCGTTTGTCGACTTCTTCGTGGAAAATTAATCATCAGCAGAGCGGGAGAGGGCGGTTAGGTTAGCGTAAATTAGGGGGCTAATTAATGGTGGGACCTGTTGGGGAGGGAGGTGGTATTTGCACTATGTTTATATTTTTATGTACATTGTTTATATTGCTGCTGTTACAATGCCAAAAAATACCTCAATAAAATGTTTATTGAAAGAAAAAGGCAAATAACCTTGAATTATCTGTTCCCAGCCTTCCTCACCTTGCAATCATATCTTGGTAATCGCCATATCATACCCATTTATTTTTATTTGTGCCATCAATTTCTCTAATTTGTTACATATGCTGCAGACAGCACGTCCAGTGGCGGCCATGGAGTGAGAAGTTGCTTATTCGGTAGCTCCCGCTCATGGTGGACCTTTGGGACCTTTTCCCCCGACTTATGGGGGATTTGATCGGTAACATTGGAGACTGGTGACGCAGAGGAGAAGAATCCCCCACCAGTTTATGGATTCGTGAACGAGAAGTGGTCTGCAAAGGAGAGATTGTTGGGTAAAGAAGAAAGTGGAATCTGCAGCACAGGAAACATGGCGGAGACTCTGGAACTGGGATTGTCGGCCCAGTGGTCAACGGAGCAGCTGGTGGAATTCCTTCAGGAGAGCTTTGCTAAGCAAAGACAGGAGTACCTGGACCCGATTAAGAATGGGATTAACTGGGTGCAGCAAAGATTGGAAGCCATGGGACAGGCGATCCAGAGGGTGGAAGTGGCGGTGGCTGAGCACGAGGACCAGCTAACCGCGATGGCGGCGGAGGTGATGAGGGACCACCAGAAAAGGCAGCAGGGGAAGGTGGAGAATCTGGAGAACAGGTCACACAGGCAGAATTTGAGGATCGTTGGCCTCCCGGAGGGCATCGAGGGATTGGACGCAGGGGCTCACGTAGCACGTATGTTCGAGAAGCTGCTGGGGAAGGTGCGTTTATTCGATCCTTGGAGGTTGTCAGGGCGCACAGAGTGCTTACGAGGAAGCCACGGAGCCGTCGAGGGCGGTAGGAATGTGGTATGAATGCACCAGTTCCTGAACAAGGAACAGATCTTGAGGTGGGGTAGGCAGACGAGGAGCTACAAATGGGAAGATAACGAATTACGCATTTACCAGGACTTTGGGTGCGGAACTGGCCAAAAGAAGGGTGAGCTTCAACAAAGTTAAATCGGTCCTTTTCAAGAAAGGGGTTAAGTTTGGCATCCTGTACTCAGCTTGTTTGTGGGTCACTTACGAGGATCAAGAACATTATTTTGGATCACCGGATCAGGTGATGAACTGTGTTAAAGGCAGGGGACTGGCAGTTGATGGAGGGCATTGAACTTGGGGAAGAGTAATTCTTTAGAAGGCAGTATAGGACAACTAAAATAAAATAATGAAAGCTAGCAACAAATATAAAAACAAACAGTAAAAGGTTGTGTAAGTATATAAAAAGGAAGACAGTAGTAGTAAGCATTGGTCCCTTAGAAGGTAATGCTGGAGAATCAACAATTTTTAAAATTTAGAGTGCCCAATTCATTTTTTCCAATTAAGGGGCAATTTAGTGTGGCCAATCCACCTAGCCTGCACATCTTTTGGGTTGTGGGGCTGAAACCCACGCAAACACGGGGAGAATGTTCAAACTCCACACGGACAGTGACCCAGAGCCAGGATCGAACCTGGGACCTCGGTGCCATGAGGCAGCAGTGCTAACCACTGCGCCACCATGCTGCCCTTGGTGAATCAATAATAGGAAACCAAAAAATGGCAGACTTTGAACAAATATTTTGTATTTGTCTACACAGGAGAGGATACAAAAACCCAAAATTCTACGAATGGGAGAAAAGGATTTGAAACAATACGGTCACAAGAGAAAAAGTACTAGGAATGAGACAGGTTCCCTACACCTGATGACCTGCATCCTATAGTCTTAAAAGAAATAGTTGCAGAAATAGTTGATTCTCCAGCATTACCTTCTAAGGATGCAGTGGTTATAATCCTCATAAATTCCCCAGATTCTGGAAAAGTACTAGCAGATTGGATAATTGCAAATGCAACAGTAAAATTCAAGAGAAAGAAAGCAGGAAACTGTAAGAATGTAGCATTTGACATTGGAAAAATACTAGAATTTATTACTAAGGAGGCAAGGAACAAAATATTTAGAAAATCATAATAAAATCAATCAGACACGAGGATGGTCAAGAGAGCAGAAAGTGTCAGATGGAATTTAACCCTGATAAGTGTGAGGTGATATTCTTTGGAAGGAGTAACTTGTCAAGGAAGTATTCAATGAATGGCCTGATACTGGGAAGTTCCAAGGAACAAATGGACCTTGGAGTGGTTATCCATAGATCTATGAAGGCAGAAGGGCAGGTTAATAGGGTAGTGCAAAAGTCATATGGAACACTTGCCTTTATCAATCAAGGCGTAGATTACAAAAGCAAGAAGGCCATGTTGGAGTAGTGTAGAATTATGGTGAGGCCAGCTGGAGTACTGTGTGCAATTCTGGTCACCACATTATAGGAAGGATGTGATTGCACTGGAGGGGGTGCAGAGGAGATTCACCACCAGGATGTTGCCTAGGATGGAACATTTAAGTTATGAGACAGGCTGGATAGACATGAGTTGTTTTCGCTGGAGTGGCGAAGACTGAGTGGCGACCTGATCGAGGTGTACAAGATTATGAGGACCATGGACAGGGTGGATAGGGAGCAGCTGTGTCCCTTAGTTGAAGGCTCAGTTACAAGGGTTCACAAGTTCAAGGTGAGGGACAGGAGGTTTGGGGGGGGATTTGAGGAAAAACTTTTTTATCCAGAGGATAGTGACAGTCTGGAATGCACTACCTGGGAGGGTGGCAGAGGTGGGTTTCCTCACATCGTTTATGAAGTACCTGGATGAGCACTTAGCACGTCATAGCATTCGAGGCTATGGGCTAAGTGCTGGCAAATGGGATTAGGTAGGCAGGTCAGGTGTCTTTCATCTGCCGGTGCAGACTCGATGGGCTGAAGGGCATCTTCTGAACTATATTATTCTGTGATTCTGTGAGAGTCAACATGCGTTGTAAAAGGTAAATAATGCGTGACAAATTTATTAGAGGATGTAACATAGGCCACCACTTATAAAGGGGGAATCAGAGATGAAAACCACCTTTATTTATGGACGGTTAGTCAATGGAGAAATCAGAACTGTTTAAATTAATACGCCTCCTGTCGATCACATTTGTTACAACTGTACAGGCCATTGGTGAGGCTGCATCTGGAGAACTGTGTACAGTTTTGGTCTTCTTACTAAAAGAGGAATATATAAGCAGTTTAGAGAAGGTTCACTTGGTCTATTCTGCAATGAAGGTGTTGTCTAGAGAAGATTGAGAAAGTTGGAGTTTACAAGAATGAAAGATAATCTTATTGGAACATCTAAGATTCTGAGGAGGCTCAACAAATGATTAAAGAATATTTCCCCTCATTGGGGGGGGGGATCTAGAATTAGGTGGTAAAATAAGGGGTGTCGCATTTGAGATGGAGACAAAGGGAAATTTCTCTCAAGAGGGTCATTAGTCTTTGAAATGCTCATGAATATATTCAAGGCTGCGTTGGAAACATTTTTGTTTGTCAAGGGAGTCAAGGGTTATGGGTACAGGCAGGAAAATGCAGTTATGGCTATGATCATATCAACGATGACCTTATCAAACGGTGAAGCAAGCTCATTGGGACAAATGGTCTGCTACTCTTATTACCTCCAGAATTTACTATTCCAATGATCTCTTCATTATCCTCCCATCTTCTCCCCTACATATGTTTGTACTCAAATAAACATTGCCTTGATCTTAACTTGCACAATGTCTTGTTCATCCATCATTCCTGTGATTTCAGGCCTATACTGCCACCTGGTCTGATAATGCCTCAATTTTAATCAACTCATTCTTGCTTCCCAATTCTTTCAGAGCTGCATCCTCTCCATCTCTGTAATCTTTGCTTAGCCGTACAAGGTTTTGAGCTTTCTGTGCTCCTTCAATTCCAGCATGATGTGCATCTTCGATGGTAATTGCTGCATGATTGGCAGCCATGCTTTCAGTTGCCTTGGCACTATCCTCTGAAATTCCCTCTCTAAACCTCTCATCTAATTTAAGTTGTGCCTTAGAATCTACCTCTTTGATCAAGCTTTCTGTCACAGAACTGTTATGACGCAGATGGAGGTCAGAAGTTTGTGCACTGGTTGTCTAAATAAGCATTATGACAGTGCCTTTTCTCTGTGCCCCTAAAGATTGTTTCTCTTCAAATAATCATCTGATGCCCTCTTGAATGCCTCAATTGAACCTGCCTCCACCACACTTCCAGGCAGTGCCTTCCAGACCTGAAACACTTGCTGTATGGAAAAGTCTGTTTTCAAATCACATTTGCTTCTTTACAAATCATTTTAAATCTGTGCCCTTTCGTTTTTGATCCTTGTACGAGCAGGAACAGCTTTTCCCTATTACTCTGCCCAGCACCCTCATGATTTTGAACAACTCTATCAAATCATCTCTTAGCCTTCTCCTCTCCAAGGAGAACAATCCCAACCTCTCCAATCTATCCTCATAACCGAAGTTTCTCATCATTGGAGCCATTCTTATAAAGCTCTTCTGCGCTCTTGTAAATGTGTTCACATCCTTTCTATAGTGTGGCCCAGAATTGTGCATAATACTCCAGCTGAGGTCTTCTATAAGTTCAGCATGACCACCCTGCTCTTGTACTCTACACTCCTATTAATAAGTCTGGAATACTTTATGCTTTATTAACTATTCTCTCTGCTTGTTCTACTACCATCAATGATACAGCAGGTTCCTCTGCTCCTGCGCCCACTTAAGAATTATATCCCTTATTTTGTATTGTCTGTCTATGCTCTTGCTACCAAAATACATCACCTCACTCACCTCTGCATTGAACTCCATCTGCCAGCTATCTGCCCACTCCACCAACTTGACTATGTCTTTTTGAATTTATGTACTGTCCTCCCAATACCGGGCCCCGAGGAACCCTATTACAAATCTTCCCTGAGCCTGAAAGATATCCATTGACCATTACTCACTGTTTCCTAGGACTGAGCCAATTTTGCATCCATGTTGCTACTGTGTCCACTATTCCACAAGCTATAATGTTTCTAATGAGTCTGTTGTGTGGTACTGTGTCGAATGCCTTTTGAAAGTCTATGTACATCACATTAACAGCATTACCCTCATTGACTATTTGTGTTACCTCTGTCATGTGAGAGTACCTTTAAGAAATGGGTATTTAAGGCATGTACCTTTAAGAAATGGGTGTGTATCAGTGATGTCAGAGTGTGGGTGGAGCTGGGCTGTCTGTCAGCTTTTTACTTTCGCTTTAGGCTGTTTGCTGCAGGGTGTGTTTTAGTTTTGTTTTCAGAGCTGGATAGTTACAGTCACAGCCAAAAGGGGTATTAGTCTCTCTCTGTAATCTAAAGACTGTAAATCGATCCTTTGGTGATTTAAAACTAATAACTGCTAAAACAGGGGCTGGTTTAGCTCAACAGGGGCTGGTTTAGCTCACTCAGCTAAATCGCTGGCTTTTAAAGCAGACCAAGCAGGCCAGCAGCACGGTTCGATTCCCGTACCAGCCTCCCCGGACAGGCGCCGGAATGTGGCGACTAGGGGCTTTTCACAGTAACTTCATTGAAGCCTACTCGTGACAATAAGCGATTTTCATTTTCATTTCATTTCATTTTTCATAGTAGTGACTTTAACCTGATGTGCTTCTGTTTAAAGGTTTTTTTTAAGTCTTAGGAATGTTAAAAGGACAGCTTAAAGATTACTTAGTGTTGTATTCTTTGGGGGTTGTATTTAAATTAATGGCTGCTAAGATGTTCATTCTATGTTTTAAAAAGGTTAACTTGAGTTCATAGAATAAACACTGTTTTGCTTTAAAAAATACTTTTCCATTTCTGCTGTACCACACCTGTAGAGTGGGCTGTGTGCTCCCCATACCACAATCTATTAAAAGTTGTGGGTCAGGTAAACTCCATGATACACTTCGGGATTCCCTAAACCCTGGCCCATAAAGCCTCTTCAAAATCTCCAGAAAGTTAGTTAAACACAATTTCCCCTTTGGAAATCCATGCTGGCTCTTCCCAATCAATCCACATTTTTCCATGTGACCACTAATTCTATCCTGAATAATTGTCTCCAGAAACTTCCCGACCACTGAAGTTAAACTGACTGGTATGTATTTGCTGGGCTCAACCGTACAACTTATTTTGACTGAGGGTATAATGTCCGTCTTGATACCTCCCTTTTGTGGCTCAGTGTCAAATCTTTTAAGTGAAGTTCTTAAGTGCCTTTGGATGTTTGCAATGTATTACATTCATGCAAGTTATTGTTTCTTTTATTTCTTTGATGAACCTTCCCAAACATCATGAAGCTGAAAACAAAGTACAGACAACAGTGATACTAGCTAGCTGCCAGGATGTGCCGATGTCGGTGAAGATTTTCCATCTAATGTTGCTTTTTTCCTGATAGATGGGAAGGGGTGTCTAACATGTGCAAAGTACTCCACACAAATATGCTCTTTACTTTTGTGGGGAGTAAAGGTACAAATCATTGTCCCAGCAATGAGCAGCGCAGCACAATGACTGAATGCCGTGATGTGAATTCTTGTAATTTAGTTATCTTAGTAATTTAATAATTTTAAAAAGTACTTACCAACACAACCTTGTCTGTCAGGTGTTGCTTGGTATCCAATATTACAAGCACATTGGTATCGTCCAATCATGTTGACACAGCGCCCATTTTTACAAAGATTGTCACTCAACTCGCATTCATTAATATCTATGAAAGTAATTGAAATATTTAAACAGACAATAAGTTTAAAATAATTTTAGAACTACAATGATAATTTAGATCCATTAATGATATATTCATTTTTGGAAATTAAAGGGGTGACTAAGTTTAATTATTTAGTCCAATAAAAAGACGACAAATTGTCAAGAGCAAAATGGTAACCATATCCATTAATTGAAACTAATTTCAGATTCCTGAGTTAATTGTAAATACAAACACTCACTCTAGTGTTAAGGTACCGGACAAGTCCCCAAGTTATATTCGGAAACCAGACAAAACCTCAAGAATTTTTCTTAATTTGTGAAACTGTGAGGAATGGATACTTTGCTCCATGAGTGATTCCACTGATAAATAGGGAACTTTTATATTAAAAAAATATTAACACAGGAGCAACCACATTAACATCACATGAAATAGCTTTTCAATTAACAGTTAAACAATTGTTAGAATAAAAGGAAACACTTTAACGACTTTTACTTTCGCTTTAGGCTGTTTGCTGCAGGGTGTGTTTTAGTTTTGTTTTCAGAGCTGGATAGTTACAGTCACAGCCAAAAGGGATATTAGTCTCTCTCTCTCTCTGTAATCTAAAGACTGTAAATCGATCCTTTGGTGATTTATAACTAATAACTGCTCTTAGTAGTGACTTTAACCTGATGTGCTTCTGTTTTAAGACTTTAACGACTAACTTATACCTTCTCTGAGAAGGTGACCAAACAGGTGGACGAGGGTAAAGCAGTTGATGTGGTGTATATGGATTTCAGTAAAGTGTTTGATAAGGTTCCCCATGGTAGGCTATTGCAGAAAATACGGAGGCATGGGATTCAGGGTGATTTAGCAATTTGGATCAGAAATTGGCCAGCTGGAAGAAGACAAAGGGTGGTGGTGGATGGGAAATGTTCAGACTGGAGTTCAGTTACTAGTAGTGTACTACCACTAGTACACTGCACCACCATGTTTCTCCTAAGGATGATGAAATTAATGGGAGGTGCTGGGTATGTCTGAAATGTTGCACTTTGATATAGATTTTGTTTTGGGGCCTCTGCTGTTTGTCATTTTTATAAATGACCTGGAGGAGGGCGTAGAAGGATGGGTGAGTAAATTTGCAGATGACACTAAAGTCGGTGGAGTTGTGGACAGTGCGGAAGGATGGTGCAAGTTACAGAGGGACATAGATAAGCTGCAGAGCTGGGTTGAGAGATGGCAAATGGAGTTTAATGCAGAAAAGTGTGAGGTGATTCATTTTGGAACGAGCAACAGTAATGCAGAGTACTAGGCTAATGGTAAGATTCTTGGTAGTGTGGATAAGCAGAGAGATTCGTGAAAGTTGCCACCCAGGTTGATAGGGTTGTTAATAAGGCGCACGGTGTGTTAGCTTTTATTGGTAGAGGGATTGAGTTTCGGAGCCATGAGGTCATCTTGCAGCTGTACAAAACTCTGGTGTGGCCACATTTGGAGTATTGCGTGCAGTTCTGGTTGCCGCATTATAGGAAGGATGTGGAAGCATTGGAAAGGGTGTAGAGGAAATTTACCAGGATGTTGCCTGGTATGGAGCGAAGATCTTATGAGGGAAGGCTGAGGGACTTGAGGCTGTTTTCATTAGGGAGAAAAATGACAATTAAGAGGTGACTTAATTGAGGCATACAAGATGATCAGAGGATTAGATAGAGTGGACAGTGAGAGCCTTGTTCCTCGGATTGTGATGTCTAGCACGAGGGGACATAGCTTTAAATTGAGGGAGATAGATATAGGACAGATGTCCTATATGACAACATTAAGGGCATTTAAATGTTAATTGGATAAACATATGGATGATAAGGGTAGTGTAGATGGGCTTTAGAGTGGTTTCACAGGTCGGCGCAACATCGAGGGCCGAAGGGCCTGTACTGCGCTGTAATGTTCTATGTTTTATGTTCTATCTCCAATTAAGCAAAGCTCATTACAGGTCAAATGCCAATGGTAAATAAAGTTAGCAATACTCTTGTGTAGAGATTTCCTGGAAAGACTGCTGCGAGAGAGAGAGAATGAGAATGAGAGAGAGAGACACTTTCAGGGATGGCCTGCAAATTCTTCTATCTCTGTTAGACCCCTGCTCAACCTGACAGCATTTGGCAAAACTGTTCAACTTAAAACCTCCTAGCAAACCACAAAATCTATATCAAACTGCAACATTTCAGACATACCCAGCACCTCCCATTAATTTCATCATCCTTAGGGGAAACATGGTGGTGCAGTGGTTAGCACTGCTGCATCACGGCACCGAGGTCCCAGGTTTGATCTCGGCCCTCGGTCACTGTCTGTGTGGAGTTTACATACTCTCCCCGTGTTTGCATGGGTTTCGCCCCCACAACCCAAAGATGTGTAGGGTAGGTCGATTGGCCATGCTAAATAGCCCCTTAATTGGAAAAAATGAATTTGGTACTCTAAATTTAAAAAAAAATTAAATCATCCTTATCCCACTCAGATCTCATGACCTGTTTACCTAAGTCTAAACACATGTCTCAAATTATCTACTTTCCAGGATATCTCCAGCAATCATAACAAGTTCCATTAAGCATATATTTGCAAACAAGTACATGGTTGAAATGAATGATTTTCTCACTTTTATGACATCTTAATTGCATCTTTTGCAAACACCGCCTACCCGTATGTTAAGCCAGGATATAAGAAAAATTACTGCAACAGATATATAAATCTTAACCCAAGTTCTTTTAAAATAAATTTAGAGTGCCCACTTTTTTTCCCAATTAAGGGGCAATTTCAGTGTGGCCAATCCACCTAACCTGCACATCTTTGGGTTGTGGGGGTGAAACCCACGCAGACACGGGGAGAATGTGCAAACTCCAGACAGACAATGACCTGGGGCCGGGATCGAACCCAGGTCTTCAGCGCCGTAGGCAGCTGTGCTAACCACTGTGCCACCGTGCTGCCCTTTAATCCAGGCAACAGATAAATTAAAAACAATTGATATAAAAATGTGCTACATTCATCACATTAGAAATACCGAACTCTCTATATGGAGTTCGCACAGACATGTGCAGATGCGCACACGTATGCAACCGCACGTACACACATCATCTTATTCAGATTTGTGCTGAAAACTTAATCTTCCGTTCTATCCCCAAACATGCAAAAATGGGCTGCCTTAATGACTTGAAATTATCCTTCAAAAGTACACCTTGGAGTAGAGCTCCCTTCCTTATCCACTTATTGCCGTTTACCTGTACATGACGTTCCATCTACAGACACTTCATGGCCAAGAGGACAGGAGCATCGAAAGCTTCCATCTGTATTCTCACAGGTACCACCACGACACAGAAGAGGATTTTGTTCGCATTCATTGATATCTGAAATGATAGAAGAATTTTTGAGGTTTACAACACATAAGGTTTGAGTAAAAGACACTACATCAAACACTGTAATTCACAAACATGGATAGCACGAATAACTTCTCAAACATCCCTGTATGCTCATACATTTAAAGCATTCTGTTTAAGATGTGTCCAGCTTTAATCTCCAGTGTGTGTTTCTTGAAAATAACTGCTTTATTTGTGTCACCATAAGACATAGGAGCAGAATTAGGACACAAGGCCCATCGAGTCTGCTCCGCCATTCAATGATGGCCGATATTTTTCTTATTCCTATTCTCCTGCCTTTTCCCCATCCCTTATTAACCAATAATCTATCTATCTCTGTCTTTAAGACACTCAGTGATTTGGCCTCCACTGCCTTCTGCGGCAAAGAATTCCACAGATTCACCACCCGCTGGCTGAAGAAATTCCTCCTCATCTCTGTTTTAAAGGATCGGCCCTTTAATCTGAGATTGTGCCCTCTGCTTCTAGTTTTTCCTACGAGTGGAAACATCCTCTCCACGTCCTTTCTATCTCGGCCTCGCAGTATCCTGTAAGTTTTAATAAGACCTCCTTCATCCTTCTGGACTCCAAAGAGTACAGACCCAGAGTCCTTAACCGTTCCTCATATGAAAAACTCTTCATTCCAGGGATCATTCTTGTGAACCTCCGCTGGACCCTCTCCAAGGCTTTATATCCTTCCTTAGATACGGGCCCAAAACTGGTCACAATATTCCAAATGGTGTCTGACTCGAGCCTTATACAGCCTCAGCAGTACATCCCTACTCTTGTATTCTAGCCCTCATGACACAAATGCTAACACTGCATTTACCTTCCTAACGTCCAACTGAATCTGCATGTTAACCTTAAGAGAATCATGAACTAGGACTCCTTAGTCCCTTTGTGCTTTTGGGTTCCCCTTTTCCCATTTCAAAAATAGACTGCTTCTATTCTTCCTACCAAAGTGCATAATTTCACACATTTCCACATTGTATGCCATCTGCCACTTCTTTTCCCACTCTCCTAGGCTGTCCAGGTCCTTCTGCAGCCCCCCATCTTCTTCAATACTACCTGTCCCTCTACATATCTTTGTATCATCTGTAAACGTAGCAACAGTGCCTTAAGTTCCTTCTTCCAAATCGTTAACATATATTGTGAAAAGTTGTGGTCCCAGCACCAACCCCTGAGGTACACCACTAGTCACAGGCTGCCAACCTGAAAAAGACTCCTTTATCCCCACTCTCTAACTTCTGCCAGTCAGCCAATCCACTATCCATATCAGGATTTTACTCTTAACACCATGGGCTCTCAACTTATTTAACAGTCTCCTATGCAGCACCTTGCCAAAATCCTTCTGGAAATCTAAATAAATCATGTCTACTGGTTATCCGTTGTCAAATTTCCTTGTTACCTCCTCAAAGAACAGATTTGTCAGACTTGACCTCCCCTTGACGAAGCCGTGCTGACTCAATCCTATTTTATCATGCACTTTCAAGTACTCATCTTTAATAATGAACTCAAACATCTTGCCAATGACCAGAGTCAGGCTAACCGGCCTATAATTTCCCATCTTCTGCCTCCCTCCTTTCTTAAACAGCGGTGTTACTTTAGCTACTTTCCAGTCCTCTGGGACCGTCCCTGCCTAGTGATTCGTGAAGAATCACCACCAATCTCCTCAGCTATCTCTTTTAGAACCCTGGGATATAGTCCATCCGGTCCAGGTGATTTTTCCACCTTCAGACCTATCCGTTTCCCCAGAACCTTCTCCTTGGTGATGGCCACTACAATCACCTGATTCTCCTGGAGCTCTGGCATCCCACGGGCGACTTCCACCGTGGAGACTGATGCGAAGTAACTATTCAGTTCCTCTGCCATTTCTTTGTTTCCTATCATTACTTCATTTTCCAGTGGTTCAATATCTATTTTTGCCTCTCCCTTACCTTTTATATATTGAAAAAAACTCTTCCCATCTTCTTTTATACTACAAGCTAGTTTACACTCATATTTCTAGGGTATTGTTACGTTTAGGCAGGATTCTGACTTAGAGGCGTTCAGTCATAATCCCAAAGATAGTAGCTTCGCACCATTGGCTCCTCAGCCAAGCACATACACCAAATATCAGTTCCTCTTGTACTGAGCAAGATTACTATTGCAGCAACACATTTTCATCATCAGTAGGGTAAAACTAACTTATCTCACGGTGGTCTATTTGCGTGGCACCGTATCAAATGCTTTCTGAAAATCTAAATAGACCATATCCACCAGATCCTGGGGGCTGGTTTAGCAGACTGGGCTAAATGGCTGGCTTTTAAAGCAGACTAAGGCAGGCCAGCAGCACGGTTCAATTCTCGTACCGGTCTTCCCGAACAGGCGCCGGAATGTGGCGACTAGGGGCTTTTCACAGTAACTTCATTGAAGCCTACTTGTGACGATAAGTGATTTTCATTTCATTTCATCCTCAACCACTATATTAGTTTCATCCTCAAAAAATTCCCAACAGGTTTCCCTTTCAAAATCAATTGTGCTTCTGCTTAACCTACTACTATTTTCTCAGTGTTCAGTTGTCACATCCTTCATTATAAATTCTAGCATCTTCTCAACTATTGATGTCAGGCTAACAGGTCTGAAGTTCCCCGTTTTCTCTATTCCTCATTTCTTAAATAGTGGGATTATATGGGCCACTTTCCAATCTGTTATGACATTTTGAAGGATGGACACAAATGTATCTACTACCTCTATAGCTCCTCTTTCAACTCTGTAATGTACGTAATTTGATCTAGGGAATTTATCTACTTTAGGTCATACTAATTTCTCCAGTAATGTTTGAGGAATGTTAATATCTTGTTGTTCCTCGTTTACACTAGTCCCTTAATTCTCAATTATTTCTAAGAGGTTTCCGGTATTTTTCTCTGTCAAGACAGACACAATGGCTGGGATTTTCCGCTGTCGTTCGAATTGGGAGAGTTTGGTGACAGGAGCAGAAAATATAGCAAGGTCAAAGGCGCATTTCATGACAAAGTAAAAAATTGTTCGCTCCCCTTATCAGTGGTGGACCACATTTCTGACATCTAATGTTGGGAACCTTATTGTAATAAGTTAACACATAATTATCAGGCCCATGCGCCCGAGCCATACCCCGACGGCAAAAAATCTCTCTGTGGTATCAGAATGGTGTGAAGATGACTGCCTCAGAAGGCATGCATCTGGCAGTCAGTACCCCTAGGGGGACCCAGAGGTGTGTGCAGCACTCAGGGAGGATATGGTCATGCCAGGTCAGTGCCAACTTGATGCCAGGTCAGTGCCAACTTGATGCCGGGGATGCAACTAGGTGAAGATTGTTTCCAGGTTTGCTGCGCTGGGGCGGCCTTTAAAAATGGTGCCTAGATGATCGAGTTTTGCTGGCGGCAGCGGGTGGGGGGGGGGGGGGGGGGGGGGGGGGGGAGAGAGAGAAGAGGAGAAGAATCAGAAGCCACCTGCCAGTGAAATGTCATGGAACCCCTGACTGCAATTCTTTTTTTTCTAAGTCCCGGACTATATGGCAGAAAAGGCTGACATTGCTGTCAGTGGACTCAACGCTGCTTTTCCTGCCAAACATCAGCTTTTGCCAATATTGGAGTAAATCCCGATCTATGTATTTGTTTAGTTTCCATGCCATTTCCTTATTCTCCATTATAAATTATCCTGACTCTACTTGTAATGAACTCACGTTTGATTTTGCTACTCACTTTTTTTTAGAAACTTTTGCAGTCTTTTCTCGCTAGTTTACTCTCATATTATATTTTTTCTTGGTCCTCCTTTGCAGAATTCTAAAACTCTTGTAATTTTCAGGTCTACCATTTTTTGATAACTGTAAATGCCTCTCCTTTGAACTAATACAATCCTTGATTTCTTTCATTACCCAAGGACGGAACACTTGCTGGGCTTTTATATATTTTGCTGTTAATTATATATTTGTTTTAAATGTTAGCCAGTGTGTCTACTGTCAGACCATTTAATGTAGTTTCCCAGTCAACCATAGCTAATTTGCCCTTTACATCCTGTTTTCTTTACTTAGATTTTAATATCCTCGCCTCTGATTAAACTATAAAACTTTCAGCATTTACAATTCTCCTATTATGATCCTGGCTTAGTCGAACAGAAAAGTGGAAACAAACACATAAATGCGTACAGCAAAGGGAGAAGGAAAATGTGCACAAATGGAAAATGACGCAAACAAAGTTGAGGGAGAAACATCTGGGTAAATAGATTGGTACATACACCATAACTCAGACAAAAACAAATAAAAAATGCATGCTTAGAAGCATTTCTAGAGCTATGAAAATGCTGGCCAGTGAAATGCATCATACTTCCCTTCTCCTTTGAGAAATGTTTCATTTTATTCTTTGATATTATGCACCAGCTGTAGCAAAGCAATGATGTAAACTTAATAATGGCCAATTAACGTAAATGACCAGTATTGTTAATCTGCTTGCTATCTTCCAAGAGATAATTAGGCTATCGCACGGAACTTATCCTTTTTCCTCCCCAAACCATAAGATATTTGTATTTGACCTAGGCAGATAAAGGCTAATTCAAAGCAGTCTATCAATGGTGCTCTGAAAACAGGGGCACAATTCTACCCCCCCCCCCCAAACGCCGGGTGGGAGAATCGCGGGGGCGCCGGGTGAGTCCCGCCAAGCCGCCCCTGCACCCGCACGCGATATTCCCACCCCCCCCCCAAACTGGCACGCTGAGATTTACGGCAGGCCGCTTGTAGAATTGCCGCTCGCCCATTACAAACGGATTCTCTGGCCCGGATGAGCCGAGCGGCCTGCCCAATACGACGTGTTCATGCCGGAGCCAACCACACCTGGTCGCTGCCAGCGTGAACAGCACGCGAACGCTGTAGGGGCAGCCTGTGGGGGGGGGGGGGGGGGGGGGGGGGGGGAGATCAAGTACCAGGGGGGGCTCTCAAAAGGGGTCTGGCCTGCGATCGGTGCCCACCAATTGGCGGGCTGGCCTCTCTGAGAGATGCACTCCTTTCCTCCGCCGCCCCGCAAGATCACTCCTCCATTTCTTGCGGGGCGCCCGCGGGGAGGACGGCAACCGCGCATGTGCGAGTGACGTCAATTACACGGCGCCAAGGCCCGGCGCGCGCAAATGACGCGGCGCCGTTCCTAGCCCCCCGGGGCTCCTCTCACCGTATTCACCCCCACCCGGGGGGCTAGGAGCGGCGCCCCGTTATTCTCGGTGGCCGGGCCTTGACGCTTGCGTCAAGATGGCGCGCCGAGAATGACGCGGCCGGCGCGCCCGAGTGACGTCAGCCGCGCATGCGCAGGTTGGCTGGCTCCAACCCGCGCATGCGCGGCTGACGGCTCAAACCCGCGCATGCGCGGTGGCCATCTTCCCCTCTGCTGCCCCGCAAAACGTGGCAGCTTGATCTTGCGGGGCGGCGGAGGGGAAAGAGTGCGCACCGATCGCGGGCCAGTCCCCTCCCGAGCACGGCCGTGGTGCTCACTCCCCTCTCCGCCCCCCACAAGCTTCAAACGGGCCTTTGGCGCCCATGTTCACGACGGCAGCGACCAGGTGTGGTTGCCGCTGTCGTGAAACGTTCGCGAACGGCAGGCCCACTCGGTCCATCCAGGTCGGAGAATTGCCGGTCGCCGTGAAAAACGGCGAGCGGCGATTCTTCCGAGTGGGGGGTGGGAGAATCGCGGGGGACGCTAGGGAGGCGTGAAATGAGTCACCTGGCCCTCCCGCAATTCTCCCACCCGACGTGGGGAGCGGAGAATCGTGCCCTTAGTCTCCCGTTGGGAGAATCCTGCCCCAGATGCTTAGAAAAGAGGGGCATAGATACAGTATACAGGAATAAACTTTTCCCCTTGGTTGAGGGATCAATGACCAAAGGGCATAGATTTAAGGTAAAGGAAAGGAGATTTCGAGGGGATGTGAGGAGAAACCTTTTCATCCAGAGGGTGCTTGGAGTCTGGAGCTCACTGTGCCTGAAAGGGTGGTGGAGGCAGAGACCCTCATAACATATAAGTTTTTAGATGTGCACTTGCAATGCCAAGGCATACAAGGCTATGGGTGAGGTGCTGGAAAATGGGATTAGAATAGTTAGGTGGTTGCTTTTTAAAAAATAAATTTAAAGTACCTAATTCATTTTTTTTTCCAATTAAGGGACAATTTAGCATGGCCAATCCACATATCCTGCACTTCTTTTTGGTTGCGGGGGCTAGACCCATGCAGACACAGGGAGAAAGTGCAAACTCCACATGCACAGTGACCTGGCCCTGGGTTCGAAGCCGGGTCCTCGGCTGGCAGCAGTGCTAACCACTGCTCCACCGTGTCGCCCCCAGGTGGTTGTTTTGTCTGGTGCAGACAAGATGGGCCGAAGGGCCTTTTCTGTACTGTACACCTCTATGACTCTAAATGCACAAGATTGATAGAAGCTGACTTACACTCCCAATTTGAGCGTAAATCATAGAATTTACAGTGCAGGAGGCCATTCGGCCCTTCGAGTCTGCACCTTACCAAGAGCATTCTACTGAAGCCCACGTATCTACCCTATCCCCGTAACCCAATAACCCCCACTTAACATTTTTTGGACACCAAGGGCAATTTAACATGGCCAATCCACCTAACCCGCACATCTTTGGACTGTGGGAGGAAACTGGAGCACCCGGAGGAAACCCATGCAGACACGGGAAGAACGTGCAGACTCCGCACAGACAGTGACCCAGCCGGGAAACGAACCTGGGACCTTGGTGCTATGAAGCAACTGTGCTAACCACAATGCTACTGTGCTGCCCAAATGAGTAAATTACCTGAGAAGTGTCAATAGACATGAGTAAACAACTCATGTTTATTCAAAATCCACTCTTGGTTTTGGGGATTAGTTAAGGAAGCAGCAAATGGCATTGAACTTTGAAACCCTATTGCATACTGAATACACCATGGCACTGATGCAGTGGCGAACTAGAACAGCATCATTTCAGACAACAAATGGGCATGTGTACACAATAAGTATATAGTACTATTAGAAGCAGAAATTAAACACAAAATAGTTTTTATATAAATACATTTACAAATGCTATTGGCATTCAGCGGCGCACTATAGTTTCCTGTAAAATTAAGATGTATAACTGATTAATTATATTACTGTTTCTCTAATTTGTAACTTACCCATGCAGTTCTTCATCATCATAAATCCACTTTCATATCCTTCAAAGCATTCACAATCAAAACTTCCAGGTGTGTTAATACAAGTTCCAGGACCACATAAATCAGGGGAGATACGACACTCATTAATATCTGTAGGCAAAAAAAAATTCAGTCAAGGATAAAATGTAGTTTTATTTTTTAAAAACCATCCACTAAGTATACTATCTTTCAAAGGATGGCGAGATGCAATAAATATTGTTGCATTCTGAGAATTCTTGATTCATATATTTGATATCGGCTGGACAATTGAACTCTTTCTTTGTGGTTATATTTAATACAGCACAGGTTAAGATCTTAAAATAAATGCATTAGCCAATGGGAACAGAGTAATTTTGCCTAATCCACACTATAATGTGCAACCTTGCTTGTCAGAAAGAGAGTGGCTGTGAACATTTCACCTGTAGTTTTAGGAAATGTGCTAGTAGCAGGGACGTAGCTGCATGCTGCTAGCATTGGCTTAAAAATTCAATTTTTAGCACATTCATATTGAATTCATTCCTTTGCTACTTTAACTGATTAATTTTAAATAATGTAGAAAGGTTCATAATACTCTTGAGGTCTACAAACTAATTTGCTTCAGCTGCAGGTTCTTTGAATCAGAACGGGTAAGTCCAAGAACCATTAAATATTTTGCTGGGGGACGGAATGGAGGGAAAGACAATTGGGAGTGTCAATTGTAATGACAGGGGTATGACTGGGACAGAGTGATGTGAATTCTTAAAAAACAATCTACCTCTACCAATATGGATGGTAGCACGTCGTTTGGGCTGATGATGAGCATGTGCTTCCTATCCACCATTTTGGAAACTTAGGTGCCCATTTAGCTCCTGAAAAACAAGAGCAGCATCAATGGCTTTCTATACCCAAATGGCGAATTTTTATTCAAAAAAAATGGCAAATTTGGATCTCAAACCCACTACAAACACACCTATTCTCAGCTTTACTGGAGGCCACAGGAAGGTAAGCGCCAAATCTACTCCAAGGAGGCTGGCTGATTTAAAATATTGCCATTCTTCTTTTCAACTTTAGCTACTGTCATGTGTTGGGAAACCTAGCTTAATTAAAGTGAGGACCTGGCTGAATCACAAAGTAAGTGCTTTATACCTCCCTTCAGAATTCAGGTGCCTGCCTGGGGAGTTTCTGTGACTGGACATGTCCCTGCCGACCGTTAAGCTTGTTCATTGGGCTGGTCTCTAGGCGGGGAATTGATCAGTGATGTGATGAAATATGCTGTGGAGTTAAAACTCCAGATTATGATGAAATTTTGCATTCCGGATTCCATATAACTTTCTTGTATGTTCTAATTTCAACACTAGAATAGTCTATCAAAATAAAGTGATCCAACAGCAATATTAAAAAAAATACATGGAGGATTTTACCAAAGGCTTGAGTTTGCATTAGGTTTCACTTTGTGCTTTGTGAGGTATTTCCCTCCCAACTTAGTTATTGGCCGTAATTTTCAGTTCACACAGAAAACCGGCATGTTTTTCCCCACTGTGAGGGACAGGGCCTAAACACGCCAGCAAGCCAAGCTTGAAAGAGATTGGGGCTTCTCAAATACAAAGTGAAATTAAAGACCCCCACCCCCAAACATAGATCACCGGCTTGATCTCCCTGCCCCCTGAACATAGATCTCTGGCCTACGGGTCCTCCCAATGGATCGCCCAATATGCCCCCATATTGAGGCCCCGCCCCATGGTACTGCCCTGCCATATGCCGATCATTTGCGGGCTACAATGGCCTCCGAACCCTCCAGTGTGGTCATCACGTCTGGTCTCCATTTGTGGAGACTAGTGATGATTCCCGCCAGCACCACATCATGTCGGCGGGTGGGAAAATTGCATTCCCAGAAGATTTGTTTTTAAGTCAATTTTGAATATTAAAATCCATTTAAATAAAAACCTGATTACGTCTGCTGAGAGGGCCCAAGAACATCGCAAATGGTTTGGTGCCCAGCGCAAATCGTGTTTCAGGCCTTTCCCAGAATTTTCCTGATTTATTCAGATTTCCACCGGGCGCAACGCAGCTGGAAAATCCCCCCATTTTAGGAAATGATTTAGTAAATAAGTGACATACCTGTACAGTTTCTTTCTTCGGAATCAAGGGCGAAGCCACTGTTACATTTGCATCTAAAGCTCCCAATAGTGTTTCTGCACTTCCCATTACTACAGATACCTGGTATTGTCCTGCATTCATTGATATCTGGAAAAGAAAATTAACTGTAATTCTTATTTTTAGCTAAATCAATTTCAATTGAACATTAGGCAAAACTTTATACAAAGGTTATTTATATAAGTAACATTGCACTTTGAAGTCTGATGCTGGAACAAAAAATGATCTTTGTCCCTCTTTTTATATACAGGATATGAAATAGCAGTTTATATTTCCAACAGGCTTCACCTTTCCAATGTCACTAACATCAATATACGGTAAGCGCTTTTATTCTCAATAAAACAAAATGCTGTCTTTTGTTGGGATGAGGGGTAGGGGGCTGCATCTTGCTCTGCAGGACAAGTATTATGTGCTGGAATCTTTGTATACTTTTTAAAATCGTGTTGGCAATGGTACTAACTAAAGTTTCTCTTATCTGTAACTTTAAAAAATTCAACACAGAGGATGGGATAATGCCATTTTTTAAGTGGTATAATGTAATTATATACAGATGTCTAAATTAGTGTGTAAGAACACTCAGCAAAGTAACCACCCTATTGTTTTTAGCAATATTTACTGTGAAAAGCAGTCACATCATGTAAAAAGAAAACTCAGATTTGGTGTTAATTCCTTTGTAGAAAATGTCCAGTATCTCTCTGTTTTATATTGCTTTCGTCCAGTTATGCAGTTGGCGTTCTTTTAATAACTTAATTATTTGAAATTTTATTTTTTTTAACTAATTTATCAAGGGAAGCAGGGGATTGGATCAGCTACACATTTTACTTTCAATTGAAGTGATTGAACAGAAAGACCAGGCATGGTGCAAAATGGGTGACTGATCTGATCCATTAGTTTCCACCGAGTGCATTTGGTGAAAAATATCAACAAAGAACAATACAGCACAGGAACAGGCCCTTCGGCCCTCCAAGCCTGTACCGGTCATGACGCTAACTTTGACCAAAACCCTCAGCACTTCCTTGTGCCGTATCCCTCTATACCCATCCTATCCATGTATTTGTCAAGATGCCTTTTGAACGCCGTAAATGTATCTGCTTCCGCAACCTCCTTTGGTAACATATTCCAGGCATTCACTGTGTAAAAAATCTGCCTCGCACATCTCCTATAAACTTTGCCCTGTGCCCCTTAAACATATGGCCCCTGGTGACTGACCCCTCCACCCTGGGAAAGAGTGCCTGCCCATCCACTCTATCCATGCCCCTCATAATCTTGCACACCTCTATCAGGTAACCCCTCAACCTCCGACGTTCTAATGAAAACAGTCCGAGTCTATTCAGTCTCTCCGCATAGCTAACACCCTCCAGACCAGAAAACATCCTGGAAAACTTCCTCTCCAAAGTCTACACATTACTATACCAAGTGTGGCCTTACCAAGGTTTGCACAACTGCAGCATGACTTGCTATCAACCCACTATCACTTGAGGAAGTGTACTTCAGTGTCAACTGTGCAGATCTAATGAGTACTATAAGTGTATTAGATTTCAACTGACAGTGAAAGAACCTCCCACTTAGACTTAGAACAGTACAGCACAGAACAGGCCCTTCGGCCCTCGATGTTGTGCCGAGCAATGATCACCCTACTCCAAACCCACGTATCCACCCTATACCCGTAACCCAACAATCCCCCCCCCCTAACCTTACTTTTTAGGACACTACGGGCAATTTAGCATAGCCAATCCACCTAACCCGCACATCTTGGACTGTGGGAGGAAACCGGAGCACCCGGAGGAAACCCACGCACACACGGGGAGGACGTGCAGACTCCGCACAGACAGTGACCCAGCCGGGAATCGAACCTGGGACCCTGGAGCTGTGAAGCATTTATGCTAACCACCATGCTACCGTGCTGCCCTTCTGAATCTTTGTACCATGCAGGAACAATTTTTCCTGGATCCATGCAATGTTATTCTAAAGCTAGCTGCCTGGAGGTAAGTTTCTCTCTCTTGCCCCATTGATTTTCTTTTCATTCTTCTCTCCGAGGACATTCTTCAATGTTGGATTGTATCTTTCAACACAACAATTTTGATGAACGTGGTCTTCATGACATGCAGTTGTTTGGGTTTTGGACAGAATATTCCTTTTTTGCAATCTGTGATATCTATTGCTGTAAACAGGACAATTTATAGTGAAAATAATTAACTTAATAAATAAATACACTAATATTTACTGTCTTTTGTAAATATTTCAGCATTAAAAATTCCTAATTTGCTTGAAAAATCAAGTGTTTTTCACTTCATGTCCCCAGCATTTCCCCCCTCCCCCCGCCTTTCCTCCCACCCTCGGAAAAAATATAGATGAAAGCAAAATATTGATGATCGTAGTCACTGCAAATTACTCCACTTCCTGGTTTCAGCATTACATTGCTGTTTGTTTAGTTCAGATGCTGAGAGAACAGTTTTAGACTCATGTGCAGCATAAACACCAGCACAAACCTGTTGGGCCTGTGTTCTGCTGTAAATGCAACATTAGCTCTCGACCTGTTGATAGGTTTTGTGAGAATCCAGTTCTACATGTTAAGATTATCTCTCATTCTTCTGACACAGGGCCAGGGTATCCAATCTTTCTTCATGAGATAGAACCCCCATCCCAGGTATCAATCGAATGAACCATCTCTGAACTGCCTCCAACATAGTTTCTTAAATATGGAGACCAAAGCTGTGCACAATACTCCAGATGTGGTCTCACCAATATCGTATGCAACTGTAGCAATTATATTCCATTCTCCTGGCAATAAACAACAACACTCCGTATGCCTTCCTGATCACTTGCAGTATCTGATTGTGATTCACATACCAGGACACCCAGATCCCTCTGTACCTCAGATATCTGAAATCTCTCTCCATTTCTATAATTTTCTGCTTTTCAATTCTTCCTGCCAAAATAGCTAAGTTCATATTTTTCCATATTATACTCCATTTTCTACCCACTCACTTAACCTATCTTTGCAAACTCATGTTCTCTTTGTAACTTATTTTCCTCCCTATGTTTATGTCATCAGCAAATTTAGCAACCATACATTTGGCCCCTTCATCCAAATCATTGATACAAATTGCAACTAGTTAAGGTCCCAGAAATAATTCCAGTGACACTCCACTTGTCACATCTGCCAATCGTAAATTACCCGTTTATGTCTACTCTTGGTTTCCAGATAGCTAACCAATGCTCTAACTATGTTAATAAGCTGTCCCAAATGCCATTATCTTGAGTACTAACCTTTGATATGAAGCGTTAACGCCTTCTGGAAATCAAAGTATAGCACAGTGGGCTAAATAGCTGGCTTGTAATGCAGAACAAGGCCAGCAGCACGGGTTCAAGTCCTGTACCGGCCTCCCCGAACATGTACCGGAATGTGGCAACTAGGGGCTTTTCACAGTAACTTCACTGAAGCCTACTTGTGACAATAAGGCGATTATTATTATTACCCACAGGTTCCTCTTTATTCATGTTGTTTACACTTCCTCAAACTCCAATAAATTAGACAAAGATGGTTTCTCTTTTATAAAACCATTTGACTTTGTCTGGTTACATTGAGGTTTTCTAATTAGCCGCTATGACCACCTTAATAATAGATTCCAGAATTTTCCCTCTGACAGGTGTTAATCTAACTGGCCTTTAACCATTCACTATTTTCTAATCTGATGGGACTTTCCAGAACCTAGAAATTTTGGAAAGTGGAAACCAATGCATCTACAATTTCAGCAGCCAAAAATGTTTTAGGTTTGGTCACAAACCCTGGGTTCTCACAATTCAATCTAAATCATCTCAAAATTTTAAGCACTTCTTGCTCTACTCCTATTTTATAAGATACTTCAGTGAGGCATTATATTGTAATACACATTTTGCACTTTTAGTAAACCCACTACCAAATCGCAGAGTAACAGAACATTTGAAAATCCAATAATGTTTGGATGTACATGCTTTTGTTGTTCAGATTCAACTCGTTGAATCAGTTGTAGTAATATTTACTAATTGAGCAAATTGAATATGCTGTTGGTACTGAACAGAAATCTCAATTTATTTGGAATCCATATCTTAGTGTAGCTTTTCTTTAAAACTAATTCTACATTAATCACGATACAGAATCAACAGTAATAGGTTTGTGGATGTACAGTTATAAATTCTGGAACATTCAATCATAAGTATCTACAGCATCGCCGTTTCTTTCTATTTGTCTTCCTCCTCGCTTTCTTCCTATTTGTTTTTCTCCTCTCTGTTAGTATTGAGATGACCACTTTTCATGTTCAGTTGGATAACCAAATAATTACTAAACCATGGAGACGTCTAATATTACCCACATTCAGGGTTAAGGTAGCCTTTTTTGGTTAAGAAAAAATTGCTTTAAGAAAACATTGTATGGTGTATACAAGCGGGGCTCTTAGATCAGACAAAAGTCAAATGGTTTTATAAAAAAGAAACCATGTTTGTCTAATTTATTGGAATTTGAGGAAGTGTAAACAACATGGATAAAGAGGAACCTGTGGATGTGCTATTCTATCATATACTGTATTAATTCCCTAAACTACGTAAAGTAATCTTATTTATATTTTTATTTAAACATTTTTACCTTTTAACAAAGGCTTCCCATTGGGTTCTCGTCTGCTAGAAAATCCTGGTCCGCGTGGGCAAAGAGCTTTGTAATCACTCGTGCCTTCTTCAGGACATCGTTCGCAATCTGGTCCCCAAGCAGCACCAACAGAACAGCAGCAAGCATCAATGCGTAATCGGATTGTTAAAGGGTGAGTACATTCATCTTCATCGTATTTTATATAACAGCGCTCCAAACGAATATCTGACAAAGTGAATGTCAATAAAGATTAATATTAAAGTACAATAGCATGGATGCTGCAAATCTGAAATAAAAAGAAAATTCTAGAAATTCTAAGGGGAGAGACAAATAAAGCTAATGTTTCAGGTGATTGGCATTTCAAAAATGCAAATGGCACCTCCGAGTCAGAAAATTGTATGTTGAAATCCCACGCTAGAAGTTGAAGAGAAAAAACAAGGCTGACACTCCTGTACAGTCCTGAGAGTACTGCACTGTTGGGAGGCGCCATCTTTCCAGCATGGACTTGATGTGCTGAGGGGTCTCATTCTGTGCCTTAATGACTCTATAAAGTGATTGAAGAGTTCATATTGATCATAAGGAGAGATTGCGATGAACATCACTATATCTTCATGTTATGGCTCCTTGGTATCTAAAGCCTGCAGTGTCTTGTTTTTCAATGTATTATGGTTCAGTGTTAATTCGTCTGCATTGTAGGGATTAATGGTAGAGTTTATATAAGTATTTTTAGGAAACCACTATTTGTTGTAGTTAGAATGAAATTGTGAGTTCTTAATGTGAATTGTGAACTCAATAATAAAGAAACATAATTATATGAATTATATTGCATGATCTGAATTATCATGTTGGATTGTGTAGTATGAGCTAATTTAAGAGAACGATCTGATTCTGCAGTTTTTGCAACTTATGTCTGATTTAAAATAACAAAACAAATGGAAGGGGAAAACAGCAGTCTAACAGTGGGGAGGACACCACTGCTTCCCCTTTTAGGTCTCAATTTAAACTAGCAGTTCGGATCTCAGTGGCATAATCCAAGACCAATCTGCATATTTAAAGATAGCCATCGTTGGGTCATGTGTCCGATGGGACAGGTGGCACAATCAAGATGGGGAAAAAATTCTTACATTTTCTGGACCTAAATAACTTGAACCTTTCCGCAAAAACACCTTGGAGCAGCTTCAACATCAGTTGCAGAAGATCTGTGATCTCTGTTTCCAATGTAACGAACAGTGGATGAGAAATTAAAACAAATTAACTATGAGGAAAAATAAGAATATATCTCGAAAGGTCCATAATTGAAGTACTAAATGAATACTTAAGGTCATCCCTTGACCAAAGAGATGATATTATGAAAAACTACAACGATTAGCTGAAACAAAAATAGTAAATACTGGAACATTCAGCAGGTTATCAGTGGACAGAGCCGGCAACTTTTCAGATATGGGCCTTCATTACAATTCAATTGGCACGATCTAATGGTTTTGTCGCACCCGTCTTAAGTGTCAGGACAAGGCCGTTGAATTTGCAATACTCAAAGCGCCTCATGAGATTTAACAGAGTCTTGCGAGATGCCACAATCTGGATCTCGCCCTCACTGGGCTTGATCCACATCAGCATATTCTCCGGAGCCCAGGACCTAACAGCTGTGCCTACGAGACCTCGCCAGGGCGCCATTTAGTATTGGCTTCCACAATCGTGGACGAGCTGTAATGATACCTGGGGAGGGGAAGGGTCTCCTGACCATTAGAGACCCCTGGGTGGTCGGGGACAGGACAGGATGGCATCCTGGCACTCCCTCTGGTTTTACAGCAATCAAGAGGCACCCCACTAACGTGCCCAAAACAGAACATAGATTTTTTTCCAGTTAAATTGAGCTCAACATTTCAGTTTGTTGAATTATGTCAGCAGGTAATCAGTCTGTACCTGAGTCAATTTGGACAGGGGAAGAAAATATTTTGAAGAGTCCGTAACTGAAATATTTACTTGCCTGTCTTTTTCACAAATGAGGCCTGACCTGCTGAATATTTCTAACATTTTCAGTTTTTGATTCAGATTTCCAATATCTGCACTGGTTTGCTTTTTGCTCACAGATGTAAACTTGACTCTTTCACAAATGTTATTAGTGTATCTGATCAAAACTGAATTAAAAAAATATATATTTTTATTCTCCTCCTTTTTCACATTTTCTCCCAAATTTACACCCACCAACAATAAACAATAATCAGCAACAAATATGTCAATCCCCATAACAATATCAATGATCCCATCCTCTCACCAAACCCCAAACATTAGCCCGCATGTTTACATAAACAAATGACAAAAAGGAATCAGGGATCACCCACAGTCACCCTTAATATACACAGCCCCCCTCCCCACAACCCTCCCACCCACCCCCCCAACTAATGTTAAAAGTTATTCAGTTCTTGAAAGTGCATAATGAATAATGCCCATGAATTGTGAAACCCCTCAGTCCTTCCCCTCAGTTCAAACTTAACCTTCTCAAGAGTCAAGAATTCCAAAAGGTCCCCCCGCCACGCCGGGGCAGAGAGGTTGCTCTCCATCCCAACAGGATCCGCCTTTGAGCGATCAACGAGACGAAGGCTACGATATCTGCCTCCGTCTCCGTTTCCAACCCTGGCTGGTCCCACACCCCGAATATGGCCTCCCGGGGGCCCGGGTCCGGTTTCACGTGCACCACCTTGGAAATTAACCTAAAAACCTCCTTCCAGTAATCCTCTAGCTTTGGACAGGACCAAAACATATGAACGTGATTAGCGGGGCCTCCCCCGCAACGCTCACACATCTTCTACTCCTTCAAAGAATCGGCTCATCCTCGCCCTCGTGAGGTGTGCTCTGTATACCACCTTCAGCTGTATCAGCCCCAACCTCGCACATGAGTTGGAGGCATTTACTCTCCGGAGCACCTCACACCAGACCCCCCTCCTCTATGATCTCTCCCAACTTCCTCCCACTTTGCTTTGATCCCTTCCAGTGGTGCCTTATCCTCTTCTAAAATAGCTCCGTACACTGCTGACACTATCCCTTTCTCCAGTACCTTGTCATCAGCACCTCCTCCAGCAATGTGGAGGCCAGTTCCTCCGGGTAGCTCTGTATCTCCTTTCTGGCAAAATTTCTCCCTGCTCCAGCCCATACTTCACTTCCAGCTCCTTCAATCCTGCAAACCGACCCCTAAGAAACAAATCTTTTAGCGTCTTAATCCCCTTCTCTTCCCATTTCCGAAAACTTCTATCCCACCTCCCTGGCTCAAATCTGTGATTCCCCCGAATTGGCATTTCCCTTGAACCTGCCCCCAACCCGAAGTGTTGACAAAACTGCCTCCAAATTCTCAATGAAGCTATTATTACCGGACTCCCTGAGTATTTCCCAGGAGCTATCAGGAGGGGCGCTGTTGCTAGTGCTTTCAGTCCCTACCCCCTGCACAAACTCTCCTCCATTCTGACCCACTGGGAATCAACCCCTCTGATCCAGCTCTGCACCTTCTCCACATTCACCGCCCAATAGTAGTACATCAGATTCAGAAGACCCAAACCACCTGCCTGCCTTCCCCTCTGTAGCAGCACCTTGCTCACTCTGGCCAGCTTCCCTCCCCATATGAACGAGGTAATCCTTCCCTCAATCTCCCCGAAAAAAGCCTTTGGCAGGAAAATTGGTGGGCATTGAAAAATAAACAGAAACCGCGACAACACGTTCATTTTAACCGCCTGTACCCGACCCGCCAGTGACAGAGGGAGACCATCCCACCTTGCCAGACTGGCTTACACTCTCCCCACCAAACTAGAGATGTTGTACCTGCGAAGCCTCCTGTGGTGAATGTGATTCACACTATATATAGTTGCCAATATCACTCCATGTATATATGTTCATTATCTACCCATTGTAAGTGCAGTTGCACTATCCGACCACCAGGGGGAGTCGCTCTGGGAGTACGCGAGAGTTTGTACTGGTCTCCTCCCTTGGCTCCGCCCAGGACTCCTCCCCCTGGGACCGATGTATAAAGATCAGTGCCTTAGAGCCAGCCTGCCATTTCGCCTGACGTTCAACGACGAATAGGCTGGCTCTATTGTAAGTGTATTAAAGCCTCTGTTCAGATCCAACTACACGTGTTCGCTGAATTGATGGTTCCATCACCTCCCCCACTCCCGGGCAACCTGCACACCCAGATACCTAAAGTAAGTCCCTGCCCTACGGAATGGCACCCCTGCCCCCACCCCCACCCCTGGCTGAGACACCACAAAATACTCACTCTTGTCTAGGTTCAGCTTGTACCCAGAGAAAGACCCAAATACTCGCAGTAGCTCCAATATTCCGCCTATTAACACACTCGGTTCTGACACGTATAACAGCAAGTCATCGGCATATAAGGACATCCTATGCTCTATCCCCCCTGCGCACTATTCCTTTCCATGCTCCCGAACTTCTTAATGCGATGGCCAACGGCAGGGGGGACATAGGACATCCCTGCCTCTTCACACGTTGGAGAGAAAAGTATCTCGAGCTGATGTTGTTTGTGCGGACACTCGCCCTCGGCTCCTTATATAGTAGCTTTACCCAGTTCACAAATCTTGGTCCAATCCCAAACCGCACCAGAATCGCCATCAAGTACGCCCATTTTACCCGGTTTCTTTCCCCTCCGCTGGTGCCAAAACGATGTTCAATACCCTCCTAATGTTCGAGAAAAGCTGCCTCCCTCTCACGAACCCCGTCTGATCCTCACCTATCACCTTCGGGAAGCACTCCTCCAACCTACCCGCCAGTACCTTTGGCAATACTTTTGCGTCCACATTCAGAAGTGATATGGGCCTATACGACCCACACTTCGTCGGATCCTTATCTTTTTTTAGCAACACTGAAATTGATGCCTGCCCCAAGGTTTGTGGGAACACCTCC
The DNA here is from genome assembly GCF_902713615.1 of Scyliorhinus canicula. Lineage (NCBI taxonomy): Eukaryota > Metazoa > Chordata > Chondrichthyes > Carcharhiniformes > Scyliorhinidae > Scyliorhinus > Scyliorhinus canicula. The sequence goes on along the minus strand of NC_052169.1, from coordinate 18,912,572 downwards.
TCCCCTATCGCCTCTTCAAACATCCCCACCATCAGGGGTGCCAGAGTATCCTTGAATTTTTTATAATAATCCACCGGAAACCCATCCGGCCCTGCCACCTTCCCCGACTGCATCCTCCGAATCGCATCCTTTATCTCTTGCTCCACTATTGCTTCTTCTAATGTAGCCCTGTCCCCCTCCCCTAGCCTCGGGTACTACAACCCATCTAGAAATTCCTGCATCTCACGGTCTCCCCCGGGTGGCTCTGACCTGTACAACCTCTCATAAAACTCCTCAAAAACCTTGTTAATCAGATCCGGAGCCACCACCAACTTCCCTGCCCTATCCCTCACCTGAAGAATTTCCCTTGCCACTGCTTCCCTCCGGAGCTCACCTGCTAACATATGCCCCGCCTTATCTCCATGTTCATAAACTGCACCCCGTGCTTATCTCCATGTTCATATACTGCACCCCTTGCTCGTCTCAGTTGGCAGATCGCCTTCCTGGTAGACAGTCAGTCGATGCTCGCCTGCAGTTCCTTCCTCTTTTCCAGCTTCGCTGGGTCCCCATCTTCTGCATAACTCCTATCTTCTGCCAACATCTTATCTATTACCCTCTGCCGCTCCAACCTCTCCTCTTTGTCCACCCTGGCCTTAAACAAAATTACCTCACCTCTCACCACCGCCTTTAGAGCCTCCCAGACAACTGCCTTTGACACCTCACCAGTCTAGCTAAAACCTACATATTTCTAAATTACCTTTTCAATTTACTAACAGAACACTTGGTTCCCCAAAAGCCCCACATCCAATCTCCACCCTGGCCTCTGCGCTACCCCCTTCTCCAGTACCATATCCACCCAATGCAGAGCATGATCTGACAATGCAATTGCCGAGTATTCCGACCCCTTAACCCCAGCCAGCAAAACCTTCCCCACCACAAAAAAGTTGATCCGCAAGTATACCTTACGGACTGCTGAGAAAAATGAGTACTCCCGTTCCCTTGGGTGAAGAAACCTCCAAGGTTCCACCCCTCCAATTTCCACCATTAGCCCAGCCGGCACCCCCCCCCCCCCCCCCCCCCCCCCCCCCGGCCAGCGAGCGCGGCCATGATCTGTTGTCCAACCTTGGCTCCTGCACCAAGTTCCAGTCCCCCCCCACAATCAGTTTGTGTGTGTCCAAGTCGGGGATGGCCCCAAACACCTTCTTTGCGAATCCCACATCGTCCCAATTGGGACTGTATGCACTTAACAGCGCCACTAATCCCCCCTCCAGAGCCCCTGTCACAATCACATATCTACCCCCCTGATCTGCCACCACCTTCTCCATCTGGGAGCGTATCATTTTGCTGACCAGCACCGCTACCTCTCGAGCCCTTCTGTCAAATCCAGAGTGAAACACTTGACTAACCCAGCCCTTTTTAAGTCTCACCTGGTCCTTCACCCTCAAGTAAGTCTCCTGCAGCATTGCCACATTGGCTTTCAAACTTTTAAGATGCGCAAGCACTCTTGACCTCTTGACCGGACCTCCTAGCTCTCTAACGTTCCACGTGACTATCCTAACTGGGGGTCTCTAAACTCCCCCACCCTTCTTATCCACCATCATAATACCACCGGGCTCTGCCCCATAAGCCTGACCCACCCGTGTCCATTATTAACATCGAACCCCTTCCCCCCCCACCCAAAAAAACCCCTACATTCCCCCTTGAAAAAACATCTCCCAGCATCAATCGCTTCCCCCCCTCGCTCGCCTCGTAGGCCCACTGAAACCTGCTATCCAGGCTCCAATGTCCACAGCCCTCCTCTCACCTCACCCCCGTTCACTAGCCGATTTTAGTTAGCTAGCGCGGGTGGCTCCCCCTGCCAAGATATATCGTTCCCTTCAACCCAGTCCAGAGAAAGAAAAAACAAAAACAACGGGCGAGATTCTCCGCAAATAAAGGCTGCCATGGGGCAGGCCGTGACCCACGGCAGCCTTCACGCCCACTTCCGGGGCCGATTCTCCCCCCCGGGCGTGGCCAGGAGCGCGGCCCCGTGCGCCACGGCCTTGACGACGGTCATCAAGGCCGCACGTCAAGCATCACGCCGGCTGACACGGCCGATGCATGCACAGGTTGGACAACGCCAACCCGCGCATGTGCAGTTGGCATCTTTTCCCTCAGCCGCCCCGCAAGACTTGGCGCTTGATCTTGCGGGGCGGCGGAGGGAAAAGAGTGCGTCCGTTACGTCCGGCCGTGGTACTGCTGTGCCAATCGGGCCCCCAGATGCCTCAAACGGGCATCTGGCGCCCGTTTCACGACGGCAGTGAGCAGGTGTGTTTGCTGCCGTGTTGAAACGGGCATGAAGGCCCGGCCGCTCGGCACATCGGCCTCGGAGAATCGGCGCTCGCCGTAAATAACGGCGAGCGGCGATTCGTGGCGTGGGTCGGGCGTGGGGTGGGGGAGGAGAATAGTGGGAGGGCGTGAAAAATGTCGGGAGGCCCTCCTGCTATTCTCCTACCCGGCGTGGGGGGCGGAGAATCACGCCCAACAATTTAACCGTCGCAACACAGAACGCCAATCAACTCAACCATTAACTTGAACTCTGTAACAATGCAAAGAGAAGTAAATTACAATACACTTCAGTAAAAAGAAAGTTGTAGCATTTATACATTTTCCAGTTGCCCAAACACAGTCCACAGTCTCTCTTCCAGCTCCGCTCTTCACGTCTGTCCCAAGCCTTCCGCCCTCATGAACACCTCAGCCGCCTCCAATGTCTCAAAATATAAGTCTTTGGCATTATACGTTACCCTCAGCTTCATTGGGTACACCATACCAAATTGCATCCCCTTTTTGTACAATGCCGCTTTCACTCGCCCGAACACCGCTCGTCTTTTTGCCAACTCCCCCGTCAGGTCCTGGTAGATCCGAACTGCAGTACCATCCCACTGCACCTCGCGCTTCTGCTTCGCCCAGCTTAATACCTTCTCCTTCATGCAGAACTTTGGAAGCAGTTAATTACTGCTCTTGGCGGCTCGTTCACTTTGGGCTTCGGCCTTAGTGACCGATGAGCTCAGTCTTGCTCGTACTGGGAGGGGTTCTCATCCTCCCCCATCAGCTCCGCCAACTTCTTAGCAACGTATTCTGTTGGCCTTGGGCCCTCTGTTCCTTCGGGAAAGCCCACAATTCTCAAATAGTGCTGCCTTAGGCGGTTCTCCAAGTCCTCGAGCTTTGCTCAGAGTCCTCTGTTGACCTCCACCACCCTCCGCAGCTCGTCCCTCATCGAGGTGAACTGGTCGCTATGCTGTGACACGGTCTCCTCCACTTCCTTCATCCTTTTGCCCTGCTCTCTCACCTCGGCCGATGTCTTTGCCACAGCTACTCTCACCGGGGCGATTGCCTCCTTCACAAATGACTTCAATGCAACTGCCGTCTCCTTCCTCAAGGCCTCCATGTGTCTTGCAAACTGTTTTTCCAGCTCCACCGCCATCGCCTCGGTCACCTTCTCCACCGTAAGTAGTGCGGCCCTACCATGCGCTTCGTCTTCCGCCATGTTGTCAGCACTTCTGCTCGTCCTCTAATTCAGCGGCGAGCCCGCGTTTCCTCCTTTCTTCGACGCTGCTCTTCGCATCCTTTAGCGGCTTATTGTTTTTCCTTTCTTTTATCCCCTTTTCACCCTCCTGTCCTTCATCAATCTTAAAAATAACTTTTCTTCCTTCACATAAAAAAAAGAGAGGAAAAAAAACTTTCACCAAACTTCTTTATCTTCTCTTTTACATTCCCCAGAGTTCCCCTGGGACCGGACTTCAGCCTTCTTATTTCATCTGAGGTGGGAGCCATCCGATGTGGGACATCCCACCTACATCGCGCCCTGGCCTCGGGCCTGCCGCCTCGGCCTCCTTTTGGCTCCCCCTGCCACCTGACTCCCGCTTGGGGTTCTTCGCCGGTTTTTAAACCAGCCCTGCTAGCTGCCCGTGACGGCCCCAAAGGCCGACGATAGTCGGGGGATGATCGATGAATCGAGAAACTCCCCGAAAGTGCCGCAAATCGTTGGCACCGGCGGGAGCTCTTCTTGATGCGGCCGATCAAAACTCAGTTATTCTGTTTTTTTAACTGAAACTAGGTCAAATTGTTTGAGTTGTATTGTTTCCATATTTGTAAGAAATTAAAACTATATTTGCTTGGCAATGGTTAGGAACGTTGCAGACTAACTTTTATTATTGAACTAACTAAAAAGATTTCTTACAAAAACATGGCTAATGTGAAATAGCTATGTCAAAAGATTCAACAGGTCAATCATTCAGAAGAATAATGGTTCATGCCTTTTGGTCTAGTTTTATGATGTTTCACAGAACAAAAATAATTCAGTATTTCACTTTCTGTTTTAAATTTAAATAATTACTAAAACAAGCATAAAGAATCAAGATACAGAATTCCATCAAGACCATGGGCGGGATTCTGCGGGAATCGGTGGGGCGGGCAACTCTGCCGCGAAGGAGTGGTGTGAACCACTCAGGCGCGGGCCGCCCCGAAGGTGCGGAATCCTCTGCACCTTCAGGGGTTAGGCCGGCGCCGGAGTGGTTTGCGCAGCGCCAGCCGGCGCGGAAGGGGCTTGGCGCCACGGCAACTGGCACCGAAGGGCCTCTGCCGGCCGGCACAAGTTGCCGCATGCGCGGGAGCGCCAACGTGGGCTGGCGTCATCCCAGCGCAGGCGGGTTCACCTCTGCGTCGGCCATCGTGGAGGTCCACACAGCCGACGTGGAGGAATAAAGTGCCCTGACGGCACAGGCCCACCCGCGGATCGGTGGGCCACGATCGCGGGCCAGGCCATCGTGGGGACATCCCCTGGTGCCAGATCCCACTGCGCCCTCCCGACGACCCCGGAGGCCGCCCGCGGAGCCAGGTTCCGCCGGTAAGTACCTACTCTAATTTACTCCACTGGGACCGGCCGTAAACGGGCGGCCACTCGGCCAAGGGCGGGCCGGGGAATCAGCGGTGGGGGGGGGGGGGGGGGTTGCTGCGAGTGACCGCCGACCGGTGCGATTCCCGCCTACCCCCCGGCGATTCTCCGACACGGTGGGGGGGTCGGAGATTCCCTCCCCGATGTCTTTGGATATGCATTTTTTAATTCTTGACATCGAGCAGCTGCATAAATTAAACAAAGTTTAACAAGAAAAGAAACATTTATCTGTTCAGTGCAATATTTCCTGCATTATTTATTTTCAGCAAAGTTACAACATTTGGTTAAACAGGTTTCTCAGTTTGGACATGTTGCAATGCTTGTCAAATACAATTTAATAATCTACCCACTGTGCATAATTAGGTAGACTTTCCATTCTGCATATTACACTGCGGTTGACTATTCCACCACCAACAGCAAATGGACAATTAAAGAGCTCTCTGTAAGTGTATGGACATGGAAAACTTTGACGTATTATGGGGAAATTTATTGGAATGCATTTATGTTAAAATGCATTCCAATTAGTGAAAAAAATCATCTCCATTTTAGTAAAAACACAACATTTCAGTTTAATTTATAGCACCATTCTAAAGAAAAACCCTGCACAATAAAAGTTGAGATATACCATGTAACATTTGAGAGTTGTGGTACCAACATATTTGGCTGAAAAATATGGTCTACACTTACCAATACATGTGCGTCCACTGCTGTCTAGGGTCATTCCATTAGAACAGATGCACTTAAATGATCCAGGTGTATTCAGACATTCAGCATTGGTGCACACCCCAGGGAATACGTTACACTCATTCACATCTTTAAAGAATTACAAAATAATTACAATAAAAAATGTCAAGATTTGAAAAAATACAAACTACCATCATATTACGTAACTTGATAAACATTTTGCATTATGTAAATACAAACATTTAAATCTAAGTACATTAAAAAATATAATCTGGACTAAATAACTAATGATCTGGAATTATTCCCATTTATTATTTAACTGGGTATAACAAATTAAAATACATATATGTCGGTGACCATAAAGCTTCCAAACTCATGAGCAACGTCTATTTATGGTACCAATCACAATTAAATATGTTTCTCTTTGAGCAAGTGCGATCATTGTTTAACTGTTCTGTGCTCTTGAAGTAATGTAGAAGGCATAGCAAACAGACATTAGTTGGGACTATTCACGAACATACATGCATTCTGGATAAATGCCTGGCCCAAGGAGACTCCTCCATTCCCTCAGGTTGAGCACTAAATTAGTCATCAAACCAGTAAACAAGGGTGATGCTGCTGCTGTCTGGTTTATTGTCCTTCTACCCAACAAGGACAGGAAGCCAACTCTCCGAACGCTTGTTCCTGGCTGCCATGGACCATGACCTCACTATGAAACATCAAGTCATTGTATCCAGGACTGTCACTAACCTCCTCTCCTCTGTAGATTTTTCCTTCACATCCTCTAGCCTTAAAATTCCTGACCCCAAACAGTCTGTTTCTACCTCCTTCCCAAAATCCATAGTAGGAATGCCCTGGGAGACCGATAGTTTCATCGTGCTCTTGCCCATTGAACTGATTTCTTTTCATCTTCAACTCCATTTTTTCTCCTTTTATCCAACCGGTTTCTACTTACATCCATGACTCTACCAATGCCCATGTTACTTCAAAAGTTTCCTTTACCTGTCTCCAATATTTTCCCTTCACTTGGACCCTTCCTCTGGCTTTATACCCTGTCTGTGTCTTTTCATTGAGAACAACCAGCATGACATTAGCTATCTCAATTTCTCTGCTCTCCTCACTCTCAAACCTATCCCTCTCTGAATTGGCAATTGTTCATTTTCTCAGATCCAATCCTAACAATGTCATCAAACCTTCTAACAAGGGCGGTGCTGTTGGTGACCTGAGGCATTAGCTCTCTCTCTCTCTCTCGCTCAACATGGATACACTGCACCTGTTGAGCATTTCCAGCATTTTTCGTTTTTATTCTATCAATTCAAATCTTCAAAATGTTAATAATGAATATCATCCTATTTTTGAGTTTTTAGATTTACATTCTATATACTCTATTTAAAATTTAAGCAGGTCTGTACAGTACTTAAACATTTTAATCATTTGTTGTTACACATCAATTTGTATCGCATTCTAACAACTGGATTTGAGATTGCAATTGGTGGGCAGACGCACACATAAATATAACAGGATAGAGGAGTAAACATACCCTCACAGGTTGTTCCATTTATTCTTATATATCCTCTAGGGCAGACACTGTCTGAAAACAAAACAAAACAAAACTGTTACTTCAGTAATTATTTAGAAACAAAGATGAGTAACTAGCTTAAATTACAGGGAATTGTTGTCCTTTTAGTTCAGCAGAAGTTTGAAATTGTGCAATTGTGTTACAATGAGATTTGTGCAAAATTTGGTTCTTTATAACTTTTTAAAAATCTTAATGCATCTCCATGGCATTTTCCTCAACTACTCCTATTTTCACATTCTAATCGCTCATTGGGAAAATAAATTTCACCACAATCCCCTTTTGAATTTATAAGTTACTACCTTATATTTATGGACCCCAGTTTTAGTCTCCTTAACAAATAGATCTGAAGCCTTTACTGAATTTCTCCGTGTCTGCATTAGATTTATTGGTTTCTTTCACAAATAGATCATGGGCGGGATTCTTTCAGCCCGGGGCTGGGCCGGAGAATCCCCGTGACCGGTGTGAATCGCGTCATGCTGCCCCGCAGAGCGGAGAATCGGTGCCATTGGCACTGGCATGGTTGGCGCAGCGCCAGTCGGGGGCTGCTCTACGCGACCAGCCCGCCCATTCTTGGCCCGGGATGGGCTGAGCGGATATCGTAAAAACGCCGAGTCCCACCGCCACCATCCACACCTGCTTTCAGCCGGCGGGAACCCGGCGTGGAAGGGTCGGGGAGCGGCCTGTGAGGGGGGGAGGGGGGGGGGGGGTCCGACCCCGGGGGAGCCTCCGGTGTGGCCTGGCCCACGATCGGGGCCCACTGATCGGCGGGCTGGCCCCTCTGGCCCGTTTCTTCCGCGCCGGCCCCTGTAGTCCTACGCCATGTTGCGTCGGTGCCGGCATTTTGAAAGAAGCCACTGCGCATGCGCGCGTTGGCGCCGGTGCCACTACGCATGTACGGATCCTGCGGCGCCCAGTTCGCACTGGGCATTTCCGACGGCGTCAACACTTAGCCTCAGGATCACAGAATCCTGCCCCATAAGTCCTTATTGAATTTAGCAATTAAAGTTAACCAAAGTTTCTTTTTTATTTGAAGTACCCAATTCTTTTTCTTTTCTAATTAAGGGGCAATTTAGCGTGGCCAATCCACCTACCTTGCACATCTTTGGGTTGTGAGGGTGAGATCAACGCAGACATGGGGAGAATGTGCAAACTCCACACGGACAGTGACCTGGGGTTGGGATCGAACCCGGGTCCTCAGCACCATGAGGCAGCCCTTAAAGTTAATCAAAGTTAAACCATAAAAAAGAGGTAGTTTTTCTGCTTTTGCAATTGCCACTTTTTGGAACAATTCAAATGCACTATTAAGATTTTGCTGATGTTTAATTTCAGTCAGCTGAAACCTAAATGGGGGTCAGCTTTCTCCCAAATCATCTGGACAGCAATAGCTAGTATTCTTTCAGAAAAATCCAGCTGTATTGTAAAGTGACAATGACAAAATTAATTGCGCTAAAGCAACACGAAGAGGGAGAAGAGCTGGAATGGATTCACATCACTTTTTCATGGTGAAGTCATGTTTAAGTATTGTAATGTTTACATGATTCAATGGCTCAATATTTAGTAAAGCAAAACTTGCCAAACACATCTTGTTGAAGATTATGGTCTGGTAAATAATGACAATTATATAATTTATACCCTAATACTAGGGAAGATAATTCATTGCTGGGAGAGAATTTAAGCCCATCTTTGTATTATTTGATTTCAATGACTATTGTAATTACACAATACTTATGTAAAGTATTTTGACAGTATTAAGGACAATTTCATAACTATCCATAATTTTTGAGAGATTTTGAAATGGTTATTAAACCAAACCGATACCTTGTAATGATTACAAGTCAATAATCTAGAATTGGTGGATCATGCATCATCGCTGATACTGGTTGCCCCGCAGCCATTTAACACTTCAATGAGAATTAATTGGTTGGAGGTGGGACTTCCACTCCACACTCAGAGAGCTTCTGGCCAATCACACTGGCTGGCTGCTCTTTAGTCCTTGCAGCGCAAGAAGCTTGATTGTACGGGACTGAGACTACAACCAGCTCCCAAAGTCGAAGTCCTGGAGTCTAGGACCAGGTAATTGATGGAGGCATACTTTCTGTCCCAGGCCTGAGCAGGGTTACATTCTAGGCTTCCCTCCTGCTGCTGACCCCATCCTGCCAGCCTGCAAATTGAGGCTGCTCGGGATACAGCCTTTAGGTATTCATTATTTGATCAGTCAAGAGCCTCAACTGAGGCAAGGGTAGGCTAGTCTAAGCTTCACCCATCCCATTTTAAAATTGAGAACTGGTTGGGAAGGTGGGAGAGGGTTGGATGGTTCCTGGGGAATTTCATGACTGCAAACATGTCAGCAGGCGAACTGCGCAAGTGTATATATTAGGAATAAATGCTTTGTACGTCACTTAAATTATAAACTTAAAAAAATTATGGTATAGATGCTGTCCTCCCGATAATAAATATATGTCTGTCGCATTCAAAGGACATTTCCAATCTGAAGGACTAATATCAGAATTTTTTGCTGGGAAAATTCTCAACATTCTTGTAATTTTCTTTTTGAGTCCCACCACATAACCGCTGTGCGTCCCATCCCCACCAGATGAGAAAGCATATCAGCACAGGATGGGGGGAAATTACAGTAGATTTGGGACTACAACAGACTGACAAAGAAAACTATTTCAATAGGATTATTAGTAGGTAGGGCTTCATAATTCTCTGACTTAATCAAATCCCTTGGATCTGTAACTGCCTAATTGTTTTAGATTTAAACTGCTATTGCTCAAAGCACAAATCTGACTGCTGAAAAATGTTAATGTAGCAAATTTATTTCTGCAAAAACTGAGTTATCAAAATTTACCTAGGTTTCAAGAGATATGTAAATATAAACTGTTGGCAGTATAATTTTTAAAAATACAGATTATAAATTAACATTCCGTGATGGCACTATTAACACGAGTGGAATATAAATAATCTCAATGCAAACTATACCATTTTAATAGATTGGCATCTATTAGAAACACGATTACCTATTTTACAAGGAATACATGGACTTCCCCAAGCTGCACCCAATGTTGAGCAGCACTGTGACTTTAGTGTGGCACCATTGATGTTTATTTCGCATTGTCCACCAATGTGTTGCAACCAGCATGTACCCTTAACTGTTTCTGTAGGGGAAAAAAACATATGTATAAATGAAAATACTGGCTTGGTATAATTTCTTTCAGGTAACTGGGTATAATGCCAGTGACAGAAATCTAAAAGATCCTGAACTTTTAAAAATACACATTAGCAGGAAAAAAAAAATCAACATTCATACAAACTGCCTTACAACTGCACTCATGAACTGTACACGATTAAGGGATTTCCACTTTACACATAGCGTGGACGTTCAGAGACTATTTCCTCGGGTGGATGTAGCTATTACAAGGGGGCATAACTATAAGGTTCAGGGTTGGAGATATAGGAGGGATGTCCAAGGTAGGTTCTTTACTGAGAGAGTGGTTAGGGTGTGGAATGGACTGCCTGCTGTGATAGTGGAGTCGGACAATTTCGGACCTTTCAAGCGGTTATTGGATAGACACATGGAGCACACCAGAATGACAGAGAGTGGGATAACTTGATCTTGGTTTCGGACAAAGCTCGGCACAACATCGAGGGCGAAAGGCCTGTTCTGTGCTGTACTGTTCTATGTTCTATTACAATATGACAACACAAAATGGACACTTCAAAGATCTTAGTTCATATTCCCGGTGATCCAAATTCCAAATCGTAGTTCTGAAATTTAATTTCTTTCAGTAGCAAATTTGTTTATTCATGGCTCAAATAATAATCCAACCACTGCCACTGGGCAATTTCAATTTTCTACAAAATGATATAAATTATTTCAGGTCAAGCGACATTATTCCATTTGTTCTTATTCTGATGTTATGAAACTTTTCATGTAATATTACAACATCCTAAAATTGCTTTCCCTCAATTTTTCTTGCCTTTTATAGGTAATTATCTGGATGTTCTCTACTTCTTGGCTCAAAATCTCAACACAGGGGGCTATCTTTAGGCCAGATGGTTCATCTGAACTAGCAACATAAAAGGTTACTAGAGCAATTTGTAGGCTGGGTATTTTGGAAAGAATGGCTCACCTCCCAACTCTTTAAAACTTATCCACCACCTACAAGGCATGCCACGAATGTTACAGAATGCACTTGCATTCTATAACAACAGCTATAACAACACTCAAGCAATTCGATACTACCCAGGATAAAGAAGTCTGCTTGATTGGTTCCTCATCCATTAGCCTAAACATTCACCTCCTTCACCATTGCTGTACTGTGGCTACAATGTGTACTATTTACCTAATGCATGAAAGCACAAGGCTTCTTCAGCAGAACCTCTGAAGCCCACATTTTACACTGCTTAGGGCAAGGAATTTCCTTCCAGGTCATTCATCATGCTGACTGAAATATATTGTCCTTCCTTCAGAATCCTGAAACTCCTTAACAGCATTGCGGAAGCACAAAGGCAATAGTGATTTAGGAGGCTGTTTAAGGCCTGTTACAGACCATTTCCTGGCCTTCTGTGCCACATTCAGATGAGTTCCATGACTTTTTTGTTGCATCCCAAAAAAGTTAACTACTAAATACATTATTTCAAATTTATTTGCGCAGTCCAAATGTGAAATACCTAGTCCTGATGAACACAAAATTTACTTCCAGTTATATTTCTCATGCACAGCGGTTTAATGATATTACATTCAGTGGAGAAATAATGCGTAGTAAAAGGTCACAGATAAAAGCTGCTGCCAAGGTCATAATTTAGCAAGTGTAACTAAAGAATAATCTGAGCAGGGGTATTGGGAATTTGCTTTGTTTTCTAGATAGCTCTATATTGCTTTTACAAAAACAAGTTTGTTAGGAGCTTCTCCATGTCCAAACATTTTCATATTTAAAAAAAATAAATTTAGAGTACCCAATTATTTTTTCCAATTAAGGGGCAATTTAGAATGGCCAATCTACCTATCCTGCACATCTTTGGGTTGTGGGGGTGAAACCCACACAGACACGGGGAGAATGTGCAAACTCCACAAGGACAGTGACCCAGGGCCGGGATTCGAACCCGGGTCCTCAGCGCCGTAGGCAGCAATGTCAACCACTGTGCCACCGTGCTGCCCCAACACATTCATATTTGAGTGAAATTAAGTGAAAGAAGTTTTTTTTTTGCATGCTTTAAAAAAAGAAAATATTTAAATTGACATACCAATGCAATGAGTTCTTGATGCATCAAGAGTACTTCCTGGGAAACACTGACATGAATAGCTGCCGGGTACATTCTTACAATCTCCATTTATACAGGGATTGGTCTCACATTCATTGATATCTGGGAGGAAAACATAAGCATGTTATCCAGATGGTATATCACATTTAGTGCACAATTCTCTGAAATATTTTCACTCAAACAAATTGACAAAAATACACTTTCAAATGTAATTGCCTGCTATTTTAAGGGTGGTGCTAATTTATTATGAATAAGCTACTATGTTTGCATTCTAATAATCCAGTGTGATTTCACACCATTAATCTATTTTTTGGACACTCATTCTCATAATCCTTTACATCAGGGTGGCCAGAACTGCATTATACGAAATCACTGTCAAAACTCCTCAATGAATTTGTAAACTGTAAACTGTCAGAAGTACAAGTGGCCCCAGCACCTGTGTTTGGCAGGAAGACCAATTGCCAGAGTTGATATAACTACAGTTATACACAACATTATGGAATTGGTCCTCATATGATGACAGATTGCATAGACTAGGTTTGCATACTCTTGAATATAGACAATTAAGTGATGATCTAACTGATGTGTTTAAGATGATTGAAGATTTTGATGGGGTTTCTCAAGAAAAATTATTTCTCCCCTTGGGACAGTTCAGAAAAAGAGGGCACAATCCGAAAATTTGAGCTCGGCCATTCAGGAATGATATTGCAAAAGACTTATACAAAAAAGGGTAGTTTTGATCTGGAACTGTCCTCCAAAAAGATGCTGAGGGATCAATTGGAAATGTCAGAACTGGATTAACAGATTTTTGTTGGGCTCGTGTATTGTTGATTATGGAATCAAGGTGGTTAGATGAGCTTACTCCTGAACCTGTATTTTTGTAAGTTTCTTGAACTTTCCATTTGCTTGTGAACAGCCAAAACATTCCCACACAGCATTTTTAGCAAATCAAATCTGTATGGTTACACATTGCTCTAACACATACAGGTTACAAGGCGAAAGAGAAAATGCTGGAGTACAAATCTGTATGGTTATACATTCCCCTAACACATAAAGGTTACAAGGCGAAAGAGAAAATGCTGGAGTACAAATCTGTATGGTTATACATTCCCCTAACACATACAGGAGTACAAGGCTCCAGTTACATGCAACTGAAGCTTTGACTATTTTAGCGATGGGCTACAAAACAACCCATATATTTCTGTATTGAATTAAATTGGAGAGGGGTGCTTATTGATCAATGTTACTGATTTCATTTTTCATTTCATTTCATTTTCAGTGGAGTGTTTATCTTCTAATTGTTAGTTTCTGTTCACTCGGTACAGGACAGCTGGTAGAGGTGCTCAAAAATTTAATCCTTTTAATGCCGATGGCTGGCTGCAACAAGTTATACAAGAAATACATGTGATTATTGAGCCTGGATATTTGTTCTTTTTATTGAGAGCAATAAACGAAGAATGATAATACAATTCTGGCAAATATATGAAATTTCTGACAAAATCTGCAGGATACTGCGTTCACCTGTTCGTTAATACGGTTGTCTTGGAATACATTCAGGAGAGTCAGAGTTTATGTGAATGGTCACTCTCAAGCACAGCAAGGGGAAGGAGTGTATAAGTATTACAGTTGACTTCAGTGTCTCTAGGGGAAATTCATATGTTTTGCTCCTGATTGCCACTATCATCTGCCATGCTCTTCAGGAGGGTTTAAACTAATTCAGCAGGGGGTTGGGAACCTGAATTGTAGCTCCAGTATACAGGAGGTTGAGTGGTGAGGTCATGAGTAAGGTTTCAAGGTTGCAGGAGTGTACCGGGTCTACTTCAACGCCAGGAGCATCCGGAATAAGGCGGGTGAACTTGCAGCATGAAATGAAAATGAAAATCGCTTATTGTCACGAGTAGGCTTCAATGAAGTTACTGTGAAAAGCCCCTAGTCGCCACATTCCGGCGCCTGTCCAGGGAGGCTGGTACAGGAATTGAACCATGCTGCTGGCCTGCTTGGTCTGCTTTAAAAGCCAGCGATTTAGCCTGGTGAGCTAACCCAGCCCAGCATGGGTTGGTATCTGGGACTTCGATGTTGTGGCCATTTCGGAGACATGGCTAGAGCAGGGACAGGAATGGTTGTTGCAGGTTCCGGGGTTTTTTATATTTCAGTAAGCTCAGGGAAGGTGGTAAAAGAGGGGGAGGGGTGGCATTGTTAGTCAAGGACAGTATTATGGTGGCAGAAAGGACGTTTGATGAGGACTCGTCTACTGAGGTAGTATGGGCTGAGGTTAGAAACAGGAAAGGAGAGGTCATCCTGTTGGGAGTTTTCTATAGGCCTCCAAAAAGTTCCAGAGATGTAGAGGAAAGGATTGCAAAGTTGATTCTGGATAGGAGCGTAAGCAACAGGGTAGTTGTTATGGGGGACTTTAACTTTCCAAATATTGACTGGAAACACTATAGATCGATACTTTAGATGGGTCCGCTTTTGTCCAATATGTGCAGGAGGGTTTCCTGACACAGTATGTAGATAGGCCAACAAGAGGTGAGGCCACATTGGATTTAGTACTGGGTAATGAACCAGAACAGGTGCTAGATTTGGAGGTAGGTGAGCACTTTGGTGATAATGACCACAATTCAGTTACGTTTACTTTAGCGATGGAAAGGGATAGGTATATACCACAGGGAAAGAGTTATAGCTGTAGGAAAGGCAATTATGATGCGATGAGGCAAGACTTAGGATGCATAGGATGGGGAAGGAAACTGCAGGGGATGGGCACAATTGAAATGTGGAGCTTGTTCAAGGAACAGCTACTGCGTGTCCTTGATAAGTATGTACCTGTCAGGCAGGGAGGAAGTGGTCGAGCAAGGGAACCGTGGTTAGCTAAAGTAGTTGAATAACTTGTCAAGAGAAAGAAGGAGGCTTATGTAA
Source organism: Scyliorhinus canicula (assembly GCF_902713615.1). NCBI lineage: Eukaryota > Metazoa > Chordata > Chondrichthyes > Carcharhiniformes > Scyliorhinidae > Scyliorhinus > Scyliorhinus canicula. The sequence continues at coordinate 18,897,219 of NC_052169.1, read as the reverse complement.
AGATGAGACGTGCAGGTTCAATTAGGGTACTCGAGAGTTACAAGTTAGCTAGGAAGGACCTAAAGAGAGAGCTAAGAAGAGTCAGGAGGGAATATGAGAAGTCTTTGGCAGGTAGGATCAAGGATAACCCTAAAGCTTTCTATACGTATGTCAGGAATAAAAGAATGATTAGGGTAAGAGTAGGGTCAGTCAAGGACAGTAGTGGGAAGTTGTGCGTGGAGTCCGAGGAGATAGGAGAGGTGCTAAATGAATATTTTCCGTCAGTATTCACGCTGGAAAAAGACAATGTTGACGAGGAGAATACTGAGATTCAGGCGACTAGATTAGAAGGTCTTGAGGTTCATAAGGAGGAGGTGTTAGCAATTCTGGAAAGTGTGAAAATAGATAAGTCCCCTGGGCCGGATGGGATTTATCCTAGAATTCTCTGGGAGCCTAGGGAGGAGATTGCTGAACCTTTGGCTTTGATCTTTATGTCGTCATTGTCTACAGGAATAGTGCCAGAAGACTGGGGGATAGCAAATGTTGTCCCCTTGTTCAAGAAGGGGAGTAGAGACAACCCCGGTAACTATAGACCAGTGAGCCTTACTTCTGTTGTGGGAAAAGTCTTGGAAAGGTTTATAAGCGATAGGACTTATAATCATCTAGGAAGGAAGAATTTGATTAGGGATAGTCAACATGGTTTTGTGAAGGATAGGTCGTGCCTCACAAACATTATTGAGTTCTTTGAGAAGGTGACCAAACAGGTGGACGAGGGTAAAGCAGTTGATGTGGTGCATATGGATTTCAGTAAAGCGTTTGATAAGGTTCCCCACGGTAGGCTATTGCAGAAAATACGGAGGCATGGAATTCAGGGTGATTTAACAGTTCGGATCAGAAATTGGCTTGCTGTAAGAAGACAGAGGGTGGTGGTTGATAGGAAATGTTCAGCCTGGAGTTCAGTTATTAGTGGTGTACCACAAGGATCTGTTTTGGGGACACTGCTGTTTGTCATTTTTATAAATGACCTGGAGGAGGGTGTAGAAGGATGGGCGAGTAAATTTGCAGATGACACTAAAGTCGGTGGAGTTGTGGACAGTGCGGAAGGATGTTGCAGGTTACAGTGGGACATAGATAAGCTGCAGAGCTGGGCTGAGAGGTGGCAAATGGAGTTTAATGCAGAAAAGTGTGAGGTGATTAATTTTGGAAGGAGTAACAGGAAGACAGAGTACTGGGCTAATGGTAAGATTCTTGGTAGTGTGGATGAGCAGAGAGATCTCGGTGTCCATGTACATAGATCGCTGAAAGTTGCCACCCAGGTTGATAGGGTTGTTCAGAAGGCGTACGGTGTGTTAGCTTTTATTGGTAGAGGGATTGAGTTTCGGAGCCGTGAGGTCATGTTGCAGCTGTACAAAACTCTGGTGTGGCCGCATTTGGAGTATTGCATGCAGTTCTGGTCACCGCATTATAGGAAGGATGTGGAAGCATTGGAAAGGGTGCAGAGGAGATTCACCAGGATGTTACCTGGTATGGAGGGAAGATCTTATGAGGAAAGGCTGATGGACTTGAGGCTGTTTTCGTTAGAGAGAAGGTTAAGAGGTGACTTAATTGAGGCATACAAGATGATCAGAGGATTAGATAGGGTGGACAGTGAGAGCCTTTTTCCTCGGATGGTGATGGCTAGCACGAGGGGGCATAGCTTTAAATTGAGGGGAGATAGATATAGGACAGATGTCAGAGGTAGGTTCTTTACTCAGAGAGTAGTAAGGGCGTGGAATGCCCTGCCTGCAATAGTAGTGGACTCGCCAACATTAAGGGCATTCAAATGGTCATTGGATAGACATATGGATGATAAGGGAATAGTGGAGATGGGCTTTAGAGTGGTTTCACAGGTCGGCGCAACATCGTGGGCCGAAGGGCCTGTACTACGCTGTAATGTTCTATGTTCTAAGGAGCACTTGTGCTTATAATGCTGTCTGCAGTAGAATAGTCTGTTAACATTTAGTTTGTGGGTTCACACATTAAAAATTATCACTTAAGTAAGGTATCAAAAGATACCTTATGCCCAAGGATATTCTGGCAGCTGCATCAGAGTAGGCTGCTTAAGATGCTTGGGAACAGAATGCTTCTTTTTAAAATATTTTTATTCTCCTCCTTTTTCACATTTTCTCCCATATTTACACCCACCAACAATAAACAATAATCAGTAACGAATACAATGCCAATCCCCATATCAACAACAATCCCATCCTCCCATCAAACCCCCAAACAGCAGCCCCCATGTTAACATAAACAACAAAAAGGAATCAGGAATCACCATAGTCACCATTAACACATACAGTCCCCCTCCCCCCTACACCCCCAATGTTCGATGTTATCCAATTCTTGAAAGTGCATTATGAATAACGCCCATGAATTGTAGAACTCCTCCATCCTTCCCCTCAGTTCAAACTTAACCTTCTCAAGAGTTAAGAATTCTAACAGGTCCCCCCGCTACGCCATAGCACAGGGTGGTGAGGTTGCTCTCCATCCCAACAGGATCCGCCTTTGTGCAATCAACGAGGCAAAGGCTACAACATCTGCCTCCGCACTGTTTCCAACCCTGGCTGGTCCAACACCCAGAGTATGGCCTCCCGAGGCCCCAGGTCCAGTTTCATGTGCACCACTCTAGAGATTACCCAAAAAACCTCCTTCCAGTAATCCTCCAGCTTTGGACAGGACCAAAACATATAAACGTGATTTGCGGGGCCACCCCCGGAAAGCTACCTCCTCAAAAGAGTCGGCTCATCCTCGCCCTTGTGAGGTGTGCTCTATATACCACCTTCAGCTGTATCAGCCCCAACCTGGCGCACGAGGTGGAGGCATTCACTTTCCGGAGCTCCTCACACCAGAACCCCTTCTCCATACCCTCTCCCAACTCTTCCTCCCACTTTGCTTTGATCCCTTCCAGTGGTGCTGAGGGGGCAAAATGCTTCTTGACCTCTTTTTCCATACGTAGTTATTTATTTTTATTCTGATTTTCTATAAGAAAGTTCCAATTCTCAATTTTTACACCGAGCACAGAATTTAAGTGGTAGAACGTTTACTTATTTTAGAAAGTCACTGCATTTTCACCAGTGAGGAGAGAAAAAAGATGCATGACATAGCTATCTTATTAAAATTATTCACAAAGTGATATATTTTTGCAATGCAGTTCAATAAGATACCTCATACATTATGACTTGGAAACAAAAAGATCAAATTTGGCAACTCTTTTGTAAAGATTGTGTTTCTTTACCATAAAGGATCTCTGGGATAAACATTGGTGTCTTTTTCTATTAATTCTAATTGGAGAGAAAATATGGAAGAAATAGAGGATGCAAGGTTCAAGTATGTGCTCTGGATGCTTCTCTGGGATCCGGAAATGAGTTGCATGCCTACACATTAGCTAGAGCAAAATAAAATAAAGCATTTGAATTATTTTGTAATATTGTGGCCTAGAAGAAAAACAGTTCATAAGCACATTCTACCACAGCAGACAAAAATGCTACAAAGCAATTTTTTCATAATCTAGTAAAACATCTTTAAAATTCTCCACGGATATTTATTTCAAAAATCTGTCGAGGTCAAAATTGCAGGCTTCCTTAAAACTTTTCAGAATGCTGGTAATAGTAATTCTACACATTGGCTGGGATTTTGCGCACCGGTTTGCAGCAGGCATGAATGGTGAAGGAGGTGCAAAACATCACGAAAGGTCCAAAACCTGATTTACACAGCAAGATTTTCCATTGTGATTGTATGCCCCCCACCCAACCAATGTTGTAATGGGAATTCCGACATTGGAATTGAATTATCAAGCCTCTATGCCCTAATCCTGACAGGTCTTCCAGTGTGTACCTGGCGAAACCACCAGAGGAGTTCAGCTGAGTGCATCTCTCGTGTGGGTTGGAGGGTGTTGCTGCATGGGGGGTGTTTCATTTGGGGGGGGGGGGGAGAAATAAGTTTTTGTGTGCTGTATTTTCAATTTTTTGTAATGGAGCGCCTCAAGTTGCTGGTAAGGTGGATTCTGCCAGTGTTACATTGTGGCAAGTGCAGTCTCCAATTTGCTTTGGCTACAAGCCACCCCTTTATCTAAAATTTGGAAAATTCGGCCCATTTTTAAAAATTCATTTCTCAACTACTTGGTATTGAAATAGAAGTGCCTCTAGTTGATTTTTTGAGGGTATCATTTCATTAATGACAGGACAGGTCTATGAATGATCCATTTAAGAGATTATTAGGAAAACTGAAAGTGCACAGAATTGGAAGTAACCTTGGAAAATGGGTTGTTAATTGATTGGGATATAGGTAATATCAGGAAGAAAATGAATATTCCTTGGTGGGATGTCAAAAATGGTATTCTACAGGGATCTGTACTCCACTATTAGATTTTCACCATGTATGCGAATAAATTGGTGAAAGAAAAGCATTTTATTTATTCACGCTTGCAGCATACACAAGTTAGGAGCATGGTATGTTGTGTACATGGGTGCAGGAAGTTACAAAGGGACAGATTCAGAAAGTATACTTTGAAAATATGGGCCTGGATCTGGAGTAGGAATGGAGGCGAAACCATCATTATTCACTGTCATCACACTTTGAAACAGACAGCAACTCCTGGAGTCCCCTTGGGCACAATTAAAGGTGGAAATTCAGAAGCTGCAGTCAGAGATTCTACGCTTCACTGTTAAACCATACCTATCCCTCTCCCTCTTTCAATGACTCAATGAAGTAAAATTGTTTAACTGGTGAGAACTTTCATTTTTACACTCTTAATCTCCTTGTTGTAACAACTGATCAAAAAGCTATCGTTGAATGAACAACTTTTTTTTTAAAAAGGCAAATTAAATTATAATTAATGCTGACAGCCTCACTGGCCCTGAAAAAAAAATATTTGTGGAATGTCAGATCTATCCATTTATGATAGAACATTTCAAAAAAAATTTATTCAGCTTCACAAAAAAGCAAAATTATGCTTCAGCTTCCATGTTAATAACATGTGTATGCTTCAATCATTTATTCCACTTAAATTTTAATTAAAATTCAGTGCACTTACTTCCTGGTTTGCTGTCTGTGGGAATATGTCAATGTGATTAATTCCATATCCTGCTTGATGATAGCTGAACCTTCCCATGTTAACATAGAAACATGGAAAGTAGAAGCAGGAGGCCGCCATTCGGTCCTTTGAGCCTGCTTCGCCATTCATTATGATCATGGTTGATCATCAAGTTCAATACTCTGATCCCGACTTCTCCCCCCACCCCCCCCATATCCCTTGATCCCTTTCGCCCCAAGAGCTATGTCAAATTCCTTCTTGAAATTATACAATGTTTAGGCCTCAACTGAATTCTGTGGTAGCGAATTCCACATATTCACCACTCTCTAAGTGAAGAATTTTTTCCATATCTCAGTCCTAAAAGGTTTACCCCTTATCCTCAAGTTATGACCCATACTTCTGGACTTCCCCACAATCGTGAACATTTTTTCTGAATCTAAACTGTTTAATCCTGTTAAAATTTTGTAAGTTTCTATGAGATCCCCTCTAACCCTTTTAAACTCCAATGAATATAATCCTAGCTGGCTTAGTCTCTCCTCAAATGACAGTTCCGCCATCCCAGGAATCAGTCTGGTAAACCTTCGCTGCACTCCCTCCAAAGCAAGAACACCCATTTTCAGATAAGGAGACCAAAACTGCACACAATACTCCAGGTGTAGCCTCACCAATTCCCTATATAATTGCAGTAAAACATCTCTATTTCTATACTCTAATCCTCTCGCTACCGAGGCCAACGTACCACTTGCCTTCTTTATAGCCAGCTTTACCTGCATGCTTACTTTCAGTGACTGATGCACAAGGATACCAAGGTCTCGCTTGAGTATCCACCTCTCTCTCAATTTACACACATTCAAATAATAATGTCTTCCTCTTTTTGCGATCGAAGTGGATAACCTCACATTTATCTACATTATACTGCACCTGCCATACATGTGCCCTCCCACTCATTTCTGCATCCTCCTCACAACTCACTCTCCCACCCAACTTTGTATCATCTGCAGATTTGGAGATAACACATTTAGTCTCATTGTCCAAATCATTAATATATAAAGTGAACAGTTGGGATTCTAGCACAAATCCCTGCTATATCCCATTAGTCACAGCCTGTCAATCAGAAAAAGACCAATTTATTCCAACTTTTTACTTCCCATCTGCTAACCAGCTTTCTATCCATCTCAAGACACTACCCGTAATCCCATGCGCTTTAATTTTACATATTAATCTGCTATGTGAGACCTTGTCAAAAGCCTTCAGAGAGTCTAAATAAACCACATCCACCCGTTCTCCCTGGTCAACTCTACTAGTTACATCTTCAAAGAATTCTAGTAGATTTGTCAAGCATGATTTTCTTTTCTTAAATCCATGCTGACTTTTGTCTGATTACACCACTGCTTTCCAAATGCTGTGCTACGAAATCCTTGATAATGGACTCTAGCAACTTCCCTACTACCAACGCTAGGCTCACTCATTGATAATTCCCTGTTTTCTCTCTTGTCGCCCTTTTTGAATAGCAGGGTTATATTAGTTATCCTCCAATCTGTAGGACCACCAATGGATTTACTATTTCTAGGGCCACTTCCTTAAGTACTCTGGGATGAAGTACATCAGACCCTGGAGTTTTGTCCTGTAGCCATCTAAGATGGCCACCTGCAAAGGACCATGGGAATTATGGCCAACCCAAGACAGATACAGACCCTGGGCGGCATTCACCCCTACCCGGCGGGGCGGGGGGTCCCGGCGTAGGGGAGTGGCGCCAGCCACTCCGGCGTCGGGCCTCCCCAAAGGTGCGGAGAATTTGGGGGCTAGGCCCGCGCCGGAGCGGTTGGCACCACGTCGACTGGCGCGAAAACCGGCACCAGCGGCCTTTCAGGCCGGCCGCCGGCCGAAAGGCCTTCGCCGGTTCGCGCATGCGCCAGTGGTGACATCACGTCACCACCGGCGCATGCGCGCTGGGGGATTCTCTTCTGCCTCCGCCATGGCTGAGCCCGTGGCGGCGGCGCAAGAGAAAGAGTGCCCCCACGGCACTGGCCCGCTCAGCGATCGGTGGACCCCGATCGCGGGCCTGGCCACCATGGAGGCGCCCCCCCGGGGTCTGATTGCCCCGCGCCCCCCCCAGGACCCCGGGGGCCCACTCGCGCCGCCGATCCCGCCGCCACCAGAGATGGTTCAAACCTCGGCGGTGGGAGAGGTCTCCCAGCGGCGCGACTTCGGCCCATCGCGGGCCAGAGAATCGCCGCAGGGGGCTCGCCGCTCGACGTGGTGCGGTTCCCGTCCCCCGCCAATTGCCGGGTGGCGGAGAATTTCTGCCACGGTGGGGGTGGGATTTCCGGCGGCCCCGGGCGATTCTCCGACCTTGCGTGGGGTCGGAGAATTTCGCCCCCTATGTGTATCTGAAACACAGGTAACCAGACCTGTGAGACAATAGGTTCCAACACTTGGATTGTATTCACTTGAGATTAGAAGATTTAGCGGCAATCAAATCAAGTTATTATAAATTTTAAAGGGATTTTAATAGTGTAAGTTACAGAGAAACTAGTTCTACTGCCTGGGGCAAAATCATACAATTAAAGCTAGACATTTAGGAGTGAAATCATAAACACTTTGTTCACAATCTGCCCTGGTCCACTCACGTCTAAGCTATCACCAAGAAAGCACTACAGTGCCTATACTTCCTCAGGAAACTAAGGAAATTCGGCATGTCCACATTAACCCGTACCAACTTTTACAGATGCACTATAGAAAGCATTCTATCGGGCTGCATCACAGCCTGGTATGGCAACTGCTCGGCCCAGGACCGCAAGGAACTTCAGAGAGTTGTGAATACCGCCCAGTCCATCACACGAATCACACCCACATGAACCTGCCTCCCATCCATGGACTCCATCTACACCTCCCGCTGCCTGGGGAAAGCGGGCAGCATAATCAAGGATCTCTCCCACCCGGCTTACTCACTTTTCCAACTTCTTCCATCGGGCAGGAGATACAGAAGTCTGAGAACACGCACAAACAGACTCAAAAACAGCTTCTTCCCCACTGTCACCAGACTCCTAAATGACCCTCTTATTGACTGACCTCATTAACACTACACCCTGTATGCTTCATCCGATGCCAATGCTTATGTAGTTACATTGTATATCTTGTGTTGCCCTATTATGTATTTTCTTGAATTTTGTTTAATTCCCATTTCTTCCCATGTACTGAATGATCTGTTGAGCTGCTTGCAGAAAAATACTTTTCACTGTACCTCGGTACACTTGACAATAAACAAATCCAATCCAACATGGGGTAGGAGATATCTCAAACTCTAACCCCAGAAAGGTTATGAATGCTAGTTCAATTTTTCAAACCCAAAATGGATATATTTTGCTAGGCAAGTGATATAGAGCAGCCCAAAGTAAATGGAGTTGACGTATAGATCTCAACCTTGAATGGTAGAAGAGTTCCCAAGGATTTAAATGCCCTACTCCTCTTCCTAACTTTAGGCGGTCTGATTTCCAGTTTTATTTTGTCACTTTTATAATCAGTTCTTGACTTGGCATTGACTTAAACTATCCTTTCTCAAACATATGACAGTACCAGAGTCCGTAATAGCAGAAACTATATTGCTTCACTTCAGAGGACATAGAAAATAGGAATAGGCCATTCAGCCCTTTGAACCTACTTTGTCATTCAATATGATGATGGCTGATTCTCTATCTCAATGCCATACTCCCGTGCTCTCCCGATTTCCCTTGATTCACTTCAGAGTACAAAAACCTATTTCCTCATTAAATATATTCAGTGACTTGGCCTCCACAGAACAGCCTTCTGAGGTAAAGATTTCTACAGGTTTACCACCCTCTGATGAAGAATTTTCTCCTCACCTCAGTCCTAAATGGCCTACCCCATATCCTGAGATTGTGACTCCCCCTACCAGAGCAAACAACATTTATGCATCCAGTCAGTCCAGCCCTGTCAGAGTTTTATGTTTCAATGAGACCCTTCTCATTCTTCTAGACTTCAGTGAATACAGGCTAGGTTGACCCAATCTCCCCTCATATACAATCTTGACATCCCAGGAATCAGTTTGGTGGACCTTTGCTGCACTAATTCTATGCAAATATATCCTTTCTTAGACAAGGAGACCAAAACTCAAGGTGTGGTCTCATCAAGGCCCTACAGAACTGCAGTAAGACATACTTGCTCCTGCACACAAATTCTCTTGTAATGAAGGCCAACATACCATTTGCCTTCCTAACTACTCGCTGCCCATAATGCTTGCTTTCAGAGAGGTGTACAAGGACACCCAAGTCCCTTTGTACAATAGCATTTCCCAATATTACTCTGCCATTCTGTTTCTCTTTCCAAAGTGGATAATTTCACATTTATCCACGTTATATTGCATCTGGCCTGTATTTACTCACTCATTCAACTTGTTGACATCATCTTGAAGCCTCTTAAGGTCCTCCTCACCCACTCACATTACCACAAAGTTTTGTGTCATCAACAAATTTGGAAATATTACATTCGGTTCCTTCTTGGAAATCATTGATTTTTAACAAAAAATAATTTTTATTCAAATTTTTCAACAACAAATTTTATCACAACAAAGAAAAACAGTAATCCCTCCCCTCCAATATAAAAACAATAAATTAACAACAAGAAAAAGAAATAAGCATAAAACCATGAGAACAAACCCCCGTAACAAACCCTCAGCACCCCCCCCCCCCCCCCCGGGTTGCTGCTGAAGTTGACCACCCTCTAATGCTCCACTAGGAAATCAAGAAAAGGCCACCACCGCCAGAAGAACCCTTGCACCGACACCCTCAGGGCAAACTCGACCCTCTCCAGTTTAATTAACCCGGCCATGTCGTTGATCCAGGATTCCGGGCTCGGGGGCTTCGCGTCCCTCCACTGTAAAAGAATCCTGCGCCAGGCTACTAGGGACGCAAAGGCCAGAATACCGGCCTCTCTTGCCTCTGCACTCCCGGCTCCAATGCTACCCCAAAAATAGCGAGCCCCCAGCCCGGTTCCACTCTGGGGCCGACCACCTTAGACAAGATCCCCGCCACCCCCTTCCAGAAACTCTCCAACGCCGGACACACCCAGAACATGTGGGTGTGATTCGCTGGGCTCTTTGAAATTATTGATATATATTGTGAATAGCTGAGGCCCAAGCACTGATCCCTTCAAGACCCCACTAGTCACCACTTGTCACTTTGAAAAAGATCCATTTATTCAAACCCTCTTTATTGTCTGCTACCCAATTCTTCATCCATGTCAATATATTAACGCCAATCTCATGCACTTTAATTTTGCACACTAACCTCGTGTGCGACTTTATCAAAAGCTTTCTGAAAATCCAAATACACCACATCCACTGGTTCGCCTTTATTTATTCTGCTTATTACGTCCTCATAGAGGCAGATAGAAATATGAATCAATTTACCTCGAGCAAAAAACTAGCACAGAGGTAAAAGGTCTGCAACCTTTTAGAAGCGGCGTGCCAAATCTTCATTTATTCACTCTAGTTTATGGTTTCACGTTGTCAGTAATATATTTTAACAGTTATAAGATCTCTCTATATCATTATAATATATAACCACCCCTCCAACCTCCCCCAACCTTCCCTCAATACCCCCTCCCACCTCCCCAACTCCCCCTCCAACCTCCTACCCACCAAGCTACACACAAAACAATCAATTGGTTCTAAAATTGCAGGGATTTCATCTACCATTTTTCAGCCAAGAGCTCATCTGACAGCTCCTACCTGTTGCTCTTAATGTTCAGGCAACTTTGGCTTTCTGGTTGGCTTAAAAAAAATCAGAGCCACACTGTTGCCCGAAGGTCGGAAGGAGCAGCGCAGCAACTCAGTAAAACTGAAATAAATCAGAATCTCCTGTTTTGATTTTTTAAGAAACGGTCAAATCTGCGGCTCTGGCTGCTCAGACTGTGAAAACATCTCATGTGCCACTAGTGTCATAGGTTACGACCCATGCGCTCCTATCTTAGGTGAAATTAATGATCAGCTGCATTCATCACCTTATAAGCCATTTGCAACACTGAGTTATGGGGTTCGTGTTATAGTTTTCCTTGGAGGTCTACTATCCCTGAAACTACTTCACGCAGTACCATCTGCTATCAGGCAAGGTGTTAGTTGCGGGGTGCACCATCATTTGCCTGTAAACTTGTGATGGCACCATGGTTTCCTTTCCTTTCTGTGTATAATTTCTTAGCTCTTCAGCTGCGACATATCCATTAAATGGGTCGAAATATTTGCTTTTTAAAATTTTTCCTATTTAGAGGCAATTTAGCGTGGCCAATCCATCTACCCTGGACATCTTTGGGTTGTGGTGTTGAGACCCACGCAGACCCGGGGAACAATGTGCAAACTCCACACGGACAGTGACCCGAGGCTGGGATTTAACCCAGGTCCTGGCGCCGTGAGGCAGCAGTGCTAACCACTGCGCCACCGTGATATGTTCATACTTGTACTTGAAGATATACAAATGAGTGTACAGAAAATTTGATGCGATTAGCTCAATTCTATTTGAACTTGTCCAAAACAGGATGGTAACATAGTGAAATGAAAAATGAAAATCGCTTATTGTCACGAGTAGGCTTCAATGAAGTTACTGTGAAAAGCCCCTAGTTGCCACATTCCGCCGCCTGTCCAGGGAGGCTGGTATGGGAATCTAACTGTGCTGCTGGTCTGCTTTAAAAGCCAGCGATTTAGCCGAGTGAGCTAAACCAGCCCCTAGTGTACATTAATAATCCAGATGCTTAATCCAGCCACATGGGTTCAAATCACATAACAGCAGCTGGGGAATTAGTCCAGAGTTTAAAGTAAAGTAATAGTGACCATGAAACCACGAGAGCTTGCACATTAATAACTCTAAAGAACAAAGAAAAGTACAGCAGAGGAACAGGCCCTTCGGCCCTCCAAGCCTGTGCCGACCATGCTGCCCGTCAAAACTAAAATCTTCTGCACTTCCGGGGTCCGTATCCCTCTATTCCCATCCTATTCATGCATTTGTCAAGATGCCACTTAAACGTCACTATCGTCCCTGCTTCCACCACCTCCTCCGGCAGCGAGTTCCAGGCACCCACTACCCTCTATGTAAAAAAACTTGCCTGGTACATCTCCTCTAAACCTTGCCCCTCGCACCTTAAACCTACGCCCCCCAGTAATTGACCCCTTTACCCTGGGAAAAAGCCTCTGACTATCCACTCTGTCTATGCCCCTCATAATTTTGTAAACCTCTATCAGGTTACCCCTCAACCTCCATCATTCCAGTGAGAACAAACCGAGTTTATTCAACCTCTCCTCATAGCTAATGTCCTCCATACCAGGCAACATCCTGGTAAATCTCGTCTGCACCCTCTCTAAAGCTTCCACATCCTTCTGGTAGTGTGGCGACCAGAATTGAACACTGATGCACGATCAATTACACAAAGACGAGAGTTGGATGCAATCGAGGCTTTATTACACGAAGATGTGTGGCCTCCTACAGCAGCTGGCAAAATGGCTGCTGTACAGGGAGCACACATATTTATACTCCGCCTACTGGGCGGAGCCAGCTGGCAGGGAACTACCCCTGTACCTGTAGTACAGGGCCTTACCATAAAGCACCTACATCGACATCCTCTATGTACAATATATACATCAGTGGTGACTACCACACACACTATACTCCAAGTGTGGTTCTATACAGCTGCAACATGACTTGCCACTTTTTATACTCACTGCCCCGGCCAATGAAGGCAAGCATGCCATATGCCTTTTTGACTACCTTCTCCACCTGTGCTGCCCCTTTCAGTGACCTGTGGACCTGTACACCTAGATCTCTCTGACCGTAAATGCTAAACTAGTGCAAAAAATCAGTTCCATGGTAGATATAACTGTTGGATTCATCCAGTATTTACCCTGTATTACAGATACAATGAGGTGTTTACTGCAAATCGGATATGAAATTAAGGAAGTTAAAAAGTTGTTACAAGGACACTTGTTAAAACAATGGATTTTACCTTCACATGTTTCAGATTCAGGTCTAAATACATATCCCTTTGGACAGGAACATGTAAAACTCCCAGGTGTGTTTCTGCAGAGACCATTGTCGCACAACAGCCTATTAATGAAACACTCATCGATATCTGAAAAAAAGTTAACCAAAAGAATAAACAAAAGTACAATTTTATTATTGAAAAATTAGCAAGAGATTATCTTTCATATACTTTGAAAGTAAATGGATCTTAAAGCAGGAGAACCAACCTTTGGGATGATGCCTTCTTATAGCATTAAATAATGGCCTCTACAAAGAGCTACATGAGTTTGCTTCCAATCTCAGTCTCACTACTCCAAATAGACATTGGATAGAGGGTAAGCATTTCCTAACTATGTGAATTTAGGTGGTGTAGCAGTAGGATCTGGTAAATACAGGTTCAGTGTGGGACTGAGTACAGTACCATCAACACAGTGATGTAAAGAGGCATGTGACCCAGAGCCATCAGTCTAGCAATGGACAGAGATGTGTAATTCCTTAGGGTGGAGTCAGCTCCATACCTGTAGCCCTCTACTGTATAAATGTATGTAGTTAGTGGGTTTGTTACTGTAGTAGTAATCTAGGACCCAAGGTCTAGTGGACATGTTGATTCCTCACTTTGCTGGAAACAGCCCATAACATTTGTTTTCTACAGAAATCAAGTTACTTATAACTGCTGTTTCCCACATTGTGTCAATGCTTTGCAACAAGACTGGAGTATCCTCTCCAGGGTACAAGTCCAGGCTTCTTAAACATCAGGATCCCATTCTCGACTTCCCCGACTGGGTCCATCAAGCAATGGAAGAAATGGATAAAACCAGATCCAAATGTCAGTTCAACTTCCAAGCCAACAACAAGAACCATAGAGTCTACCACTCTCATGACAGATCGGCAAACAAGATGTGGAAAGGTTAAAAGGCCTACAGACCACCTGAACCTCGAACTTCAAGGATTTGAAAGGGGAGAGGGGTTGGAGTAGCGAGAATTTTGTGAACATTAATACTGTAATAGCAAAATTAATATAAGAGCATTAAGTTTGTAATAATAAGGTAAATGCGCAAGCTTTCTGATAATTCAGAGGACTACATTTGGCACAAGACTTGCCAAAAGATGACATGTTTAAACAACAGTCCGTCTTTGGGCTCCAGATTTTTTGTCAGGGGTTACTCTCTTAGCCTCCAACTCTCCCAAGGTATCCCCAAGGCAGTGGAGCTATTTGTTTACAGAAGAGAGCTTGCATTGAAGCCAAAGCATGTCCTCACTCTGGTGGGCCTTCACACCACTTCTGGGAGCCAAACTTCCTCCAAATTCCTCAGAAGTTTTAACCTGGGACTGTGAAGGACACAGCTTGTGTGTGTTGTCAAGAGGAGGCACATCAGAGGACTTGCTGATTGAAGGGCTATGTACTGATAGGGAAATACCTGCATATTTGGTTCTCCATTTTGCACTGATGTTAGCCAACAGTGTGCATTGATAATAAGCAGCAAACAAGCTTAAAGAAATGCATACAGCATGCTAACTGTCTTCACCCACACATTAAACCCATCATATCACTTTGAAACCAGAGACCACAAATTTAAAGGTTCAGAAATAAATAAAAGAAAAATGCTTTAATGCTTAAATGTCAAATTTTAAACTATATATTTCTATCACTCTTTGGGTTATGGTTGTGCAAGTGAAATTGTCTGAAAGCACGGAGTTTCACCCATGTAGAAGAATCAAGATCAATAACCGCAAGCCCTTTTTGACTGAGTCACTTTGATTGAATTTCTAGTGCCAATTTTTATATACATACCAACACATTTTTTCCCAGATATGTCAACTTCGTAGCCAGAATTGCAAACACATCGGTAACTGCCACGAGTGTTCTCACATACACCATTAGGACAAATATCAGGGTCCAATGCACATTCATTGATGTCTGTGAAAACAAAGGATTTGTCACTAGAGAAATTCCCCTAGTTTTACAAGAATGAATCAACCTTAATTCTGTCAGGAGAAAATAAAGTAAATACAGCATGATACAAAAATTAACATTCTTCATATGCCAAAAAGAAACAGAATTCACATTAAGAAAACTGTACATGAATGAGATGTTGCTTTCAAAATTCTAGTGTAAAAATTGTTTAATGCAAATCTTCCAGAGATTTTAAATTTAACATTTTTCATTGAGTCTGTTCTAAAAGTAGTTTCCAGGCTGGAGTCCATAGCAATGTTGTAACATTGATGGTTAGAATCACATCATAGCTGCAAGTGTGAAGATCAAAATGTTTATCAACATTATCTTAAATCGAAGATATGTTGCAACATGACAGAGTATACAATAGAATACATTATGACATTGAGTATAAAGGTATGGTTTAAATGAATACATGCGTTTAATTTAGTAAGAGTTAATTAATTGAAGTTACCTCTCCCATCACTTGTTATACCAGGCCCACTGCTGCACAGTGCATGATATTCAGCTGTTGGAAAATAAGTAAAATCTTACAATATTTTCTGGACAGGCATATGTAGTGCTATTACATCATCTTCAAAGCTGAATTGACAAGTCCAAATATGTCTAACATCTCAACTTCAAATTCCAAACACCCCTCCATCTCCTGTGATCGTCCCATTTCCTACATAGGCCTCTAGTTTCACAGGGTGCGCTTCCAATTTTTACTGATCGCTTGGGATTTCTATGTTGCACATCTATCGGTTGCTAAAAATAAGTCAAAATTCTCAAACTCATTTCACATTTAGCGATTGCAACTGAGACACAGAGAAGTTTTTCAATTCACAAAATTGAGCTGGATTCACTAATATTTGAGGAAGTGAAGGATATCAACAAAGGAAGTTGATAATGCATTGCATTACTACAAGTATTACAAACAATTGAAGTGATATAATACAAGTCTTTGACCATACCCTCCTGGAAAAATATAGGTTAGAATTAATAGCAAGTAAAGCAGATTTGAAACAAAAGAGCGAAAACAAAGGTCATAAAATAAACTGGATTTTGCCATCGGAAGCCTACCAACTGACACTTTACGGGACTTTTCCACTGGAAGTGCCTACCATCTATAAAGAGCGGCGCCCTCTACAGAATATCTAGGGCCCGAACAAAAAATGTTTATTGTCTTAACTAATCGATTACAAAATCGTGAACGAGCTGCACAGGATCTGAATGAGGAAGAGTAGTTAGAATGTTTAATTCAATGTTAAATCACATGCAGAACGTGAAATGCACAGAATAAACCTAGAATTGATCCTTTACAAGTATTTATGCTGCATGTGAACCTCCTCCCATCCCACTTGATTTAATCCTATCAGCACAACTTATTCTTTTCTTTACTTTAGACTCTCCATAATGCATCTATCTATTGTTTGCCTCCAACAACAACAATTCGTATTTACATGGCATCTTTAACATATACAATATCCCAAGGCGCTTTACAGGAACATGATAAAGCAAAACACTGCGCCATGTGAAGTGTCATTAAGGTGATCAACAGCTTGGTCAAAAGGTCGATTTAACACAAACACACAAGTTAGAAGCAGGAGTAGGCCATTCTGCCTCTTTAACCTGCTCTGCCCTTTGATAAGGTCATGGTTGATCTGATTATGGTCTCTATCTGAAAGGAGGAAAACGGGGTTTGGGGGAACTTCTAGATCTTAGGGCTTTGGGTATCTAAAGGCACAACACTAAAGTTGGAGTAAATAAAATCAGGGATGCTGAAGAGGTCAGAATTATATGAGCACGGATATATCAGAGAGTTATGAGGCTGGTTACAGAGATTGATTGAGGCGATGAAGGAACTGAAAACAAGTATGAGCATTTTAAAGCCGAGGCATTTCTTGACTGGCAGTCAATGTAGGTCACCGAGGACAGTAATGATTAGTGGACAGAAATGTGTGTAAATCAAGGGACAGGGTAACACAGTTTTTTCTAAAATAAATTTAGAGTACCCAATTCTTTTTTTTCCAATTAAGAGGCAATTTAACGTGGCCACTCCAGCTACCTGCACATCTTTGGGTTGTGGGGGTGAGACCCACGGAGAATGTGCAAACTCCTCACGGACAGTGACCCTGAGCCGGAGGTGAACCCGGGTCCTCAGCGCTGTGAGGCAGCAGTGCTAACCACTGGGCCACCATGCCGCCCTAGGGATGACTTCAAATTTACAGAAGTTAAAATGTGGGAGATCAGCCGGAAGGGATTAGAATAGTTGTCTGGTGGCACACAATCGAGTATTGCTGAAGAAGGAGACTTAATATTAAAGTATTTTGCCTAAGATTCTTCAGGATAGTTACACAGGATAAACCAACAGCAAAGGAAACAACAATTTATGCTGCATGAGAGGATAGTGTTGATTGGTTGGCAAGTGGACTATGATTGGGAGAGCCTTTGCCATGGAAAATACATGCAAATGTTCTCTGCTGTATGAATTATTATTCACTTTACTGTTGATTTATCTTGTGTAGCTGTCCTGATCAGTGCAGGATAACATTTTTTAATAGTATATCTCTTTTTTCAGCAATTCTGAGTTGGAATATTCAAGTCTCAAGATAATAAAGAATGGATCAGAGTTTCACGAGCAGAGATGTGCTGAGGCAGGGGACCAGCTGGAGTATGTAATAGAGGTGGAAATAGGTGCTCTTAGCATTGCTGCAAATACGTGGTTGGAAGTTTATCTTGGAGCCAGATTTTTAAAAATTAATTTATGGGATGTGGGTGTCACTGGATAGCCAGCATTTATTGCTCATCCCTATTTGCCCTTCAGAATGTGGTGGTGAATGGTTCTTTTTTAATATAATCGCTTATTGTCACAAGTAGGCTTCAATGAAGTTACTGTGAAAAGCCCATAGTCGCCACATTCCAGTACCTGTTCAGGGAGGCCGGTACGGGAATTGAACCCGCGCTGCTGGTCTTGTTCTGTATTACAAGCCAGCTGTTTAGCCCACTGTGCTAAACCAGCCCCATTGACTCCATCTTGACACAACTTCCCAGCAACTTCCCTACCACCGATGTTAGGCTCACTGGTCTATCGTTCCCGTTTTCTCTCTTCCCTCCCTTTTTTTAAATAGTGGGGTTATATTAGCTACCCTCCAATCTGTAGGAACCATTCCGGAATCCAAAGAATTTGGGAAAATGACCACCATCTATTTCTCGGGCTACTTCCTTAAGTACTCTGGGATGATTATCAGACCCTGGAGATTTGTCTGTCTTCAATGCCATTAATTTCCTCAAAACCATTTTTTTATTAATACTAATTTCCTTCAGTTCCTCAATAAAACTTGTATTTCTCAGAACTTCTGGTACATTAGTCACGTTTTCATTTGTGAAGACAGAAGCAAAATACGAATTTAGTTCCTCAGCTATTTCTTTGTTCCCTGTTACAAATTTCCCGTAAGGGGCCTACATTAGTTTTTAATCAATCTTTTTTTCTTTATATATATATATAGAAACTTTGACAGTCAGCTTTTATGTTCCCCACTAGTTTATATTCAAATTGTATTTTAGTTTTCTTTTTAAAAAGTATTTTTATTAAGGTTTTGCAGAATTTTTCACAATAAAACAGTAGTAACAATAATAACAAAACAAACTAGAGTGAACATTAACATAGTGCAAAAAGAGAATATACGATAACAATTAAATAGACATTGCTCCACGCGACCCAGTCTTCCCACATCATCCCAAAGAAGCACTCACCGCCCCCCCCCCCCCCCCCCCCCCCCCCCAAAACTATGGATTGCTGCTGCTGCTGACATTTTAATTTTCCCCGAGATAGTCGACGAACGGCTGCCACCTTTGAGCGAACCCTAGCACTGACCCTCTTACGGCAAACTTTATTTTCTCGAGGCTGAGAAACCCAGCCATGTCGTTAATGCAAGTCTCTACACTCGAGGGCTTCGAGTCCCTCCACATTAATAAAATCCGTCTCCGGGCTACTAGGGAGGCAAAGGCCAAGACGTCGCCCCCTGAACTCCCTGGTATTCCGACACTCCAAAGGTCGGTATCTCTGGACTCGACACTACCCGTGTGTTAAATACCTTGGACATTGCCCTCGCGAACCCTTGCCAGAACACTCTAAGCTCTGGGCATGACCAAAACATGTGGACATGGTTTGTAGGGCTGCCCTTGTACCTCATACAACTGTCTTCTACCCCAAAAAACTTGCTCATTCTCGCTGCCGTCATGTGTGCCCGGTGGACCACCTTAAATTGAATTAGACTGAGCCTGGCACATGATGAGGAGGAATTAATCTTGCCCAGGACCTCTGCCCACAGACCCGCTTCCAACTCCTCACCTAGCTCCTCCTCCCACTTGCCCTTGAGCTCCTCCACCGGGGTTTCCTCCGCCTCCTGTGGTTCCTGGTAGATATCCGACACCCCCCCCTCCCCCAAAACCCTGACTGCGCTCCAACAGCGATTTCCTGACTTGCGGGGTCTTATTTGTCCACTCAAAGCCCGTAATGATCCTACTCACCCGCTTAAAAAAGGCCTTCGGGATGAAGATGGGGAGGCACTGAAAGGCAAACCTGTATACCCAGGTAACGAAAACTTTCCTCTACCTCCTGAGCGGCAGCTCTTTCAGTCTCTCCTCCTGTCCCTTGGCCTGGATCACAAACAACTCGCTCTTTCCCATGTTCAGTTTGTACCATGAAAAACTACCAAAATCCCTCAGGATCCGCAGAACCTCGCCATCCCCTCCACAGGGTCCGCAATGTACAGGAGCAAATCATCCGCGTATAGCTAGACCCGATGTTCCACCCCCCCCCCCCCCCCCCCCCCCCCCCCCCCCCCCCGAACCTGTTCCCGCCAGTTCCTCGAGGCTCTCAGCGCCATAGCTAGTGGTTCTAAAGCTAGGGCAAATAGTAACAGGGAGAAGGGACACCCCTGCCTCGTTCCCTGGTGAAGCTTGAAGTACCCGACCTCAGCCGGTTTGTACATATACTTGCTACAGGTGCCTGGTACAGAAATTTCACCCAGCCAATAAAGCCCTCAGCAAACCTCCCCAGCGTTTCCCAGAGGTACTCCCACTCCACCCGGTCAAAGGCTTTCCCGGCATCCATCGCTGTTACCACCTCCACCTCCCCTCCCTCTGAGGGCATCATAATAATATTCAAAATCTTCGGACATTGGTATTGAGTTGTCTGCCTTTAACAAACCCAGTCTGGTCTTCCTCTATCACCGCTGAGATGCAATCCTCAATTCTTGTGGCCAGAATCTTAGCTAGCAATTTGGCATCCACGAAACCAGCCTGTATGACCCGCAATGTTCCGGTTCCTTCCCTCGTTTAAGAACGAGTGAGATTAAAGCCTGTGACATTGTTGGGGGGAGGGTTCCTTTCTCTCTAGCCTCATTGAAGGTCCTCATCAGGAGTGGGCTCAATATTTCCAAAAGTTTCTTATAGAATTCTACCTGGTAACCGTCCGGCCCCAGGGCTTTACCAGATTGCATGCCCTCTATACCCTTGACAATCTCCACCAATTCAATCGGAGCCTCCAGCCCCTCCACCAGTCCCCTTCCCCTTTGGAAACCTCAACTGGTCCAAAAATTGCCTCATCCCTTCCGCTCCCGTCGGGGGCTCCGACTCGTATAGTTTACTATAGAATTCCTAAAAGACTCTGTTCACCCCCCTGGATCCAAGACCGTGTTACCCTCCTTATTCCCTACTCCCCCGATTTCCCTGGCTGCCTCCCTCTTTCGCAGTTGGTGTGCCAGCATTCTCCCCGTATTTTATTTTCATTTTCTTAATCATTCCCTTGGTCTGCTTTTGCTGAATTTCAAACTGTTCCCAATCCTCAGGTCTATTGCATTTTCTTGCTAATTTGTGTGTCTCTTTTGAATCTAATAGTATCTCTAATTTCCCTTGTCAGCCAGGGTTTGGCCACATTTCCCTTTCTATTCTTGCGCCAAATAGGAATAAACAATTTTTGGAGCTCACCTATTCATTCATTAACTAATTCACTATACACCTAGATAAAGAATTCTACCATATTATGGTCACTCACCCCCACAACTAGATTGCCAACTAATCCTTTCCATTGTACAACATCCAGTCCAAGTTGTCTGTTCTTTTGTTGGTTCCCCAAGATACTGGTCCAGAAAACCATCCTAATAAAAGTTAGCATGAGCTTCTGGACAAGGTTATCCCAGAGCTGGTGAAGTTGGTAGGACACAGCCATGAGATTCAGAAGAAGATATCAGCGACATTCCAGCGAGTGCATAACCGACTGGAGGAGTTCCAAAGGCAGGACATGATGCCGATAATGCGTGGCACCAAGGTCAAAACTGTTAGGGTGTCTTGAATGGTGGCGTCTACGGCATGGCTCATTCCGTGAAGACCACGGCTGAAGGCCTCGGCATTATGTCCCAGAAAATGAGAGACATGTCCCAGACGTAGGTGGAAATTGCCGAGGCGCTGCAGAGCATGGTTCTGAGGACCATCGCTGAGGGCGTTGACACCATGGTGCAGACAATGGGGAGCCGGCGAGATTGGCAAAGCCAGATGACTTAGCGGACTCTGGAGAAAAGCAAATTACTGCGGATGCTGGAATTTGAAACGAAAGGGAAAATGCTGGAAAATCTCAGCAAGTTGGGCAGCATCTGTAGGGAGAGAAAAGAGCTAACGTTTCGAGTCCCATGACTCTTTGTCAAAGCTAACAGACAGAGAAAGTGGGAAATATTTATACTGTGGAGTGAGAATGAAAGATGAGTCATAGCCACAGAAA
This sequence comes from Scyliorhinus canicula, assembly GCF_902713615.1. Taxonomy (NCBI): domain Eukaryota; kingdom Metazoa; phylum Chordata; class Chondrichthyes; order Carcharhiniformes; family Scyliorhinidae; genus Scyliorhinus; species Scyliorhinus canicula. The sequence continues at coordinate 18,875,431 of NC_052169.1, read as the reverse complement.
CCCAGGGAAACCGGGTGCTAATGGCCACAGATACCAAGGAGATAAGAGTGTTAATGGCAGTCCCCAGAGAGGACAAAAGATGTGAAAGGTCAAACAGCAGGGAAACTAACATCAGAGGATGAACTGTAGGTGTGGGGGTAGGGGAAGGGGGAAGCAAAGAGGAGAAAGGAGCGGACTCTGGAGCTCACTCCAGCTGCCCCTGTCCCATGGAGACCCCCCAGGACCCATGGATACCGTCGAGGAGGAGGAAGTGCCAAGCCGAGGCCTGCCACCAAGGAGACAACGGTGGTCTACGGTTCTTTCAAATCCCCCCCCCCCCCCCCTCATGGCACCGGTACATCTCAAGGGCAGCGAGCTGAACAAGGTGGCACTGCGACGCCTGTGACACCGTTAAATCGGCCGGGGCCCTCCAGTTCCAGCCCCTCCAGAGGACTTCCACCAAGGGCATCAAAACTCACAGGGTTCTGAAAGCGGGAGGCTCTGATGCGCATCCTGGGACACACACCTAGATGTAGTAATAAAGATCAAGAAGAGAGAGAATCATTGAGTGGGCACTGGTGAGGGTGGGGGGTACTATCTGTAGTTATGGGGAATGGGAATGTCAAATGTTCACGGTTAAAACCTAACACCTGATACATGTTAAGCCTTTGTCATATTAATCATCACGGATTGGTTCCACCCACCCCCTGCCCCCCGGGCACAGTGGTCCAAGACCAAATGACCACGATGCAGATCCTGTTCAGAGGATGGGTCTGAACGCACTGTCAGCAGAAAGACAGGAGTCAGACTGAGGCGTAAACTGAGGAGCTTCACAACTAACCTCACAGCGAGTTATCACCACTCTCCTGCCTTTCACTTTGACACGCTGACACTGTCGACACAGGCCAATCATCCAGGGGTGATGTTACACAGCCCCTTGGAGGATGGAGCAGAGAGGCCCGGGAGGGGGGGGGGGGGGGGGGGGGGGGGGGGGCAGAGAGGAAAAGGGGCATGGAATGGGGGTGCGGGGAAAGAGGGAGGGATGGGTGGCACAAAGCTTGAGACCCTCTGGGGGTTGTATTGCAGTGCACCACCAGAACGGTCCAGGCATCGGAATGCACCCCTCAATGACAGCACGGATGGCAACATGGGCCTCGTTATTTTGAGTCTCCGCCTTGGTCTTTGGCTTCCGCACTGATGTCATCAGCCAGGACCACTTATACCCCCAAGAGCTAACTCGTCATCTTGGAGTTGTGCTCGAAGGCACCCAGGGTGTAGCTGTCATGCACGCTCCCTGGGAAGCGTGTACATATGTGCATGATCCAGAGGTGTTGGTCACACACAAGTTGAACATTCAGGTAGTGGAATCCCTTTCTGTTAATGAAGGGCACTCCCTGATGCCTTGGTGTGCGCAATGCAACAGGCGTGCTATCTATTTCTCCCTGGACCTGGGGTTTCCCGGCGATGGCGGAGAATCCTGCAGCCAGGGCAAGTTGTGGGTCTGGTCCAGTTCAAAGTTGATAACATCTGATGCCCGTGCATACAGGGCATCCATGTCCTTATAGACTGTAGCTTGTGACATGCTGCAGAAGTCCCTGTTGGAGTCTTGGAATGATCTGGTTGCATTTAAGTTCAGGGTTATGGTGACCTTCATGGCCACTAGGAGCATGTGCCCTCCTCCTCCATAGAAAATGAAATGAAAATCGCTTATTGTCACAAATAGGTTTCAAATGAAGTTACTGTGAAAAGCCCCTAGTCGCTACATTCTGACGACTGTTCGGGGATGGTGGTACGGGAATTGAACCCACGCTGCTGGCCTTGTTCTGCTTTACAAGCCAGCTGTTTACCCCACTGTGCTAAACCAGCCACTAGGGTGTCATAGGGATGCCAAGTCCGTGAGGACATGGCTCAGGTGCCGCACTGTCTCTTTGCTGAGACGGAGTCTCCTGCAGCACATTCTGTCCGTCATCCCATTCGAAAGACCAACAACGCCTGTACACTTTGGGCTGTCACTCGCGTCCCCGTCTGGGCTCCTCCTCAGCCTGATTGACTGCTGGGTCTTCAGGGTGTACAGCGGCCTCCTGCACATGGGGTGCCGCCTCCAGCCTGCATTGACACTGCTGCCTTCTCTGTCTGGGCTGCCCCAGCACCATAAGGGCAGCCACTACAGGACTGACACCACCAGTTGTTTTGTTAGACCTGTAAGGAATTGGAGGTGGCATGTGAGAGTATCTTTAAGAAATGAGTGTTTATGGGACTTCCGGTGGCGGCTATGAGGGAGTAAGTCGCGCATTTGGTGGCTCTCGCTCCGGTTAAACTTTAATACCTTTTTCCCCGACTTTTTTGAACTTTTGAGCGCTGGAGTGAAAAACAATAGCACTCTAGATCTGAATCCATACAGAGTTGTCTGGACTTAAGGAGCAGAAGGGAGCGAAAACAGGCGAAGAAGGGGCGGAACAAAGGTGGTGTGGAAGCTGGCTGATGGCTTCCACATCGATGGCCGACAAACGGACCACGGAAAGGACGGTTCAGGCAGCACTGGACAACATGCTGAAGGTCATGAAAGAGAGCTTCGCAGCACTGAAGCGGGATAAATTGGAACCGCTCCAGAAAGCGGTGGAGCGACTGGACCAGAGGCTGGATGCTCAGGATAAGAAGGTCCAGGCACTGGAGAAGACAGTGGAAGAGCAGGCAGATTTCCAAACGGTAGCAGACGTGGAAATTAGTAAGTTGAAGGAGCAGCAATCAAGGCTGATAGACAAGCTGGAGGACCTGGAAAACAGGTCTCGCCGGCAGAAGCTGAGAATCATTGGGCTCCCGGAGGGGGCTGAGGGAGTGGATGTCACAGCATATGTGGCAGACGTGCTGCAGAAACTGGTGGGGGATGATTTCTTCCCGCGTCCGTTGGAGCTGGACAAGGCACACAGAGTGCAGGCGAGGCAGCCACGAGGGGGGGGGCCTGGGTGATGGTGGTCAGGTTCCATAGGTTCGTGGACCAGGAGCGGGTTCTACAGTGGGCTAAGAGCACGAGGAGCTGCTCATGGAACAACAGTGCCCTGCGCATCTACAAGGATCTGAGCCAGGAGGTGGCCAGAAGGAGGGCAGCCTATAGACAAATTAAAGAGATTCTGTTTAAAAAGGTCAAGTTTGGGCTACTTTTCTCGGCGCGGCTTTGGGTCACATACCGGGAACAGCAACATTATTTTGACGACCCGGAGGAAGCGATGGACTTCGCTAAGGGGCATGGACCAGTGCCGAACTGAGGACCCATGGACTCAAGTTAGAGTGTATTAAGGGATGTCTGCATTTGGTCGCAGATTGCCCTTTTGTGTTAGCGATGTTGTTCGGCATGCTCTTTCACTTAAAATTGGGGGTGTTCTTGTGTTTGCGTTTGCCTGTTTGAAAGTTTTAAAGTTAAATTCTAAGTTATAGTTAAAGTTAAAGTTTAAGTTGTTGGGTGCTGGGGGGGCCGTTCGGGTTCTCTTAGCTTTTTTTTTCTTCTGGGAATATTGGGAGGGGGGTGGGTGGTAGCGCCCACCTCATTACACAGTTTGAATTGCACTATGGTTGGGGTGAGCTTTGTTCTTTGTTTGCTTTCTCTCTTTTTCGGTCCCAGAGCGATTGCTCGAACAGGGCTGTTCTGGGGAGGTGGTGTTGATGGGCGGGGGGGGGGGGGAAGAAGAGGGGAGCGGGACAATAGGTGGGAGACATGGTGGCGCCGGAGTTGAGAGCCACCAGGCTAGCTGCTTTGAGCTAGTCAACGGGAGCGAGGTGGGGGGTGTCTATACAGCCAGTATATGGCAGGGGTTAGGTTACAAGGGGTTGTTGCTAGGGTGGGGCGGGGGGGATGATCTGCTGACGAGGGAGGGAACTGAACCAGGTAACAGGTCGGGGGTGGGTGCTGCCAAGAGGCGGACCAGCGGAGGCGAGGCACATGGGCAGGGGGTGGGCCCAAGAAGGGGGATGGCTGATTGGCGTAAGGGGGGGGGGGGGGGGGGGGGGGGGGGGGGGGGGCATGGTGCCCTCCAACCAGGCTGATCACCTGGAATGTTAGAGGGTTTAACGGGCCGGTCAAGAGGGCATGTGTGTTCCGCACTTGCGGGCTCTGAAGGCGGATGTAATGTTGCTGCAGGAGACGCATTTGAAAGTGGCAGACCAGATTAGATTACGGAAGGGCTGGGTTAGCCAGGTCTTCCACTCGGGGCTTGACGCTAAGACCAGAGGGGTCGCGATCATGATTAACAAACGGGTTAAATTTGAGGCGGACAGCACAGTTGCGGATGGGGGTGGTAGATTTATCATGTTCCGGGGCAAGCTTGAGGTGGTGAAGGTGGTCCTAGTGAATGTTTACGCTCCAAACTGGGATGATGTAGATTTCATCAAAAGTGCTGCTGGGGAAAATCACCAACTTGGATTCGCACAAGTTGATTATGGGTGGAGACTTTAATACAGTCCTCGACCCCGACCTGGACCGGTCGTGCTCCAGAACGGGCAGGGTCCCGGAAATGGCAAGGGAACTGAGAGGGTTCATGGAACAAATGGGGGGGGGGGGGGATTTAAACCCCTGGAGAGTCAGCCAGCCGACGGGGAAGGAGTTCGCGTTCTATTCACATGTTCACAAGGTTTATTCTCGTATTGACTTCTTTATTATGAGTAGGGACTTTTTGGAGGAGGTGTGGGATACAGAATACTCGGTGATCACTATTTCGAATCACTATCACATGCTCCACATTGGGTCGACCTGCTGGTCTGCAAAGAAAGTTACCAGCGCCCACAATGGAGGTTAGAGGTGGGATTGTTGGCAGTGGAGAGGGTGTATGAGAGAGTGGGGAAATGCATGCAGGACTACCTGCAGGTCAACAATACAGGGGAAGTCTCAGCAGCGGTGCTCTGGGAGGCGCTGAAGGCGGTGGTGAGAGGGGAACTGATCGCAATCCGAGCCCATAGGGACAGAACGGATAGGGCAGAGATGGACAGACTGGTGCAGGAGATGACACGGACGGAGAGGGAATATGCGGACTCCCCGAGGACAGAGCTACTTAGGGAACGACGGAGACTGCAGGCGGAGCTGGGAGCGCTATCCACTGGGAAGGGCGTAGAGCAGCTCAGAAAGGCCAGGGGCGCGGTGTATGAGTATGAGGAGAAAGCCAGCAGAATGCTTGCACAGCAACTTAGGAAGAGGGAGGCGGCCAGGGAGATAGGGACGGTAGTGGACGGAGCAGGGAACCGGCTGGGAGACCCGGCAGGATTGAACAGGGTTTTCAGGGACTTTTACAGTAAGCTGTATACCTCGGAACCCCCCCACAGGGCCAGAGGGGATGAGGCGCTTCTTAGATGGGCTGACCTTCCCAAAGGCGGGCAGGGGGATGGTAGAGGGGCTGGGGGCCCCGATTAGAGCTGAAATAATGGGGGGCCTGAAGGCCATGCAGTCGGGTAAAGCCCCGGGGCCGGATGGGTATCCAGTGGAGTTCTACAAAAAGTTTGCGGGTATACTGGGGCCAGTGCTGGTTAGGGTGTTTAACGAGGCGAGGGTCAATGGGGTGTTACCCCCGACGATGTCGCAAGCCACCATCTTGCTGATATTAAAACGGGATAAGGATCCGGAGCTCTGTGGGTCTTATAGGCCAATCTCCCTGATTAATGTAGACGCTAAACTGCTGGCCAAGTTCCTGGCGTCCAGAATCGAAGACTGCGTACCGGACGTGATTGTGGAGGACAAAACGGGGTTAGTTAAGGGCTGGCAGCTGGTAGCCAATCTAAGAAGGCTACTCAATGTGATTATGATGCCCCCGGAGGGCAGAGAGGTGGAGGTAGTGGTGGCAATGGATGCCGAAAAGGCTTTAAACCGGGTGGAGTGGGACTATTTATGGGAGGTGCTGGGACGGTTTGGGTTTGGAGAAGGCTTTGTGGACTGGGTTAAACTGCTATATCAGGCCCCGGAGGCTAGTGTAAGGACGAACAGGACGACATCTGAGTATTTTAGACTACACCGCGGGACAAGACAGGGATGCCCCCTCTCTCCATTGCTGTTTGCGTTGGCCATAGAACCGCTGGCAATTGCTCTGAGAGCGGCAAGGGGATGGAAGGGAATGGAATACAGACGGTGAAGGTGAATATCCTCCTGAGATTCCTGTTTATTTTTCAGTGTCTCCCTAGTTTCATTCCGTGGTCCTTCTTTAAAAGAATCAATAAAATCATCCTGGGATTTGTTTGGGCGGGGAAGTCCCCGCGGGTAAGAGCGGGATGCTGGAACGGAACCATAGCGACGGGGTACTGGTGTTGCCGAACCTCAGCAACTACTACTGGGCGGCTAACATAGCCATGGTAAGGAAATGGATGGTGAGTACGGGGTCGGTTTGGGAACGGGAGGAGGCTGCTTCGTGCAGGGGCACCAGCTTGGTAGCCCTGGTCACGGCTCCCCTGCCGCTCCCGCCGGCCAGGTACTCCACCAGCCCTATAGTTGTGGCGGCTTTGCAGATTTGGGGCCAATGGAGGAAGCATGCGGGGGAAGTGGGAGTGTCGGTCTGGTCCCCAATATGTGACAACCACCGATTTGTCCCGGGGAAGATGGATGGCGGGTTTCGAGCGTGGCGGAGGTGGGAAGGATGGGCGACTTGTTCCTGGAAGGGAGCTTCGCGAACATGAGGGTGCTGGAGGAGAAGTTCGGGCTGGCGAGGGGGAATTACTTTTGGTACTTGCAGGTGCGGGATTTCGTACGTAGACAGGTCCCGTCCTTTCCACGCCTTCCACCAAGGGGGATCCAGGACAGGGTAGTTTCCAGGGGTGAGGTAGGAGAGGGGAGAGTCTTGGATATTTATAAGGAGCTTATGGGAGCGGAGGACACTGGGACCAAGGAACTGAAACTCAAGTGGGAGGAGGAGCTTGGTGGGGAATTGGAGGGAGGCGTATGGGCAGACGCTCCGAGGAGGGTAAATGCAACCGCAACATGTGCCAGGCTCAGCCTGATTCAGTTCAAGGTGGTTCACCAGGCCCACATGACGGTGGCCTTGATGAGCAAATTCTTTGGGCTGGAGGACAAGTGTGCTAGATGTGAGGGAGGACCAGCGAACCATGTCCACATGTTCTGGGTGTGTCCAAAACTCAGGGGATACTGGCAGGGATTTGCGGACGTCATATCCCGGGTACTGAAAACAAGGGTGGCGATGAGTCCAGAGGTGGCGATTTTTGGGGTGTCGGAAGACCCGGGAGTGCAGGAGGGGATAGAGGCCGGCGTTGTGGCCTTTGCTTCCCTGATAGCCCGGCGACGGATACTGTTGGCCTGGAGGGACTCAAAGCCCCCAAGGACCGAACTATGACTGTCGGACATGGCAAGCTTTCTCGACTTGGAAAAAATCAAGTTCGCCTTACGAGGATCACTATCGGGGTTCACCCGGAGGTGGCAACCATTCATCGACTTCTTCGCGGGGAACTAATCGTCAGCGGGAGGGGCGGGGGGGGGTAGAATAGTGTAGAGTAGGGGGAAGAATAGGCGGGTCTATCTGCGAGAGTGGTTCTGTTATTAGCACACTAATGTATATTGTTACTGTTCACAATGCCAAAAATACCTCATTAAAATTGTCTGTAAAAAAAAAAGAAATGAGTGTTTATCAAATAGCTGTGGTGGATGTACCTTTAAGAAATGGATGTTTATGGGACTTCCGGTTGCGGCTATGCGGAGCTAAGCCGCACGTTCGGCAGCTCCCGCTAGAAACGGAATTTGGGGCTCTTTTCAGGGCCCCCAACGGAGGTTTTTCGACGATTCCCGACGTGGGAAGGGGTCTGCAGTAGATCCCCAGGGTTCTATGGTCCGGACCAGGTGTGGGGTGAGCAGAAAAGCGGTGGCAGCGCCCCTGGAAAAGCGGGGGAAGGGAAACAAAATGGCGGCCGGCGGAGCCCTCGAGGAGTGGAGGCAGTGGGTGCAGGAGCAGCAGGCGACTCTTCTGCGCTGCTTCCAGGAGCTTAAGCTGGAGCTGCTGGAGTCGCTGAAGGCTACCACCAGAGAGCTGATGGAGACTCAGACAGCCCAGGGGGCCGCAATCCGGGAGCTGCAGCAGCAGGCCTCCGAAAGGAGGATGAAGACCGCGGCCGTCGCGGGGAAGGTGGAGATGCACGAGGCGCTCCATAAAAAGTGGCAGGAGCGGTTCGAGGAGCTGGACAACCGGTCGAAGCGGAAGAATTTACGGATCCTGGGCCTCACGGAGGGGCTGGAGGGGTCGGACCTGGCGGCCTATGTGGTCGTTTTGCTGAACTCGTTGATGGGAGCTGGGTCCTTCCAGGGGCCCAATGAGATGGAGGGGGCCCACAGAATACTGGCTAGGAGGCCCAAGCCGAATGAGCCGCCGCGGGCGGTGTTGGTGCGGTTCCACCGATTCGTTGAGCGGGAATGCGTGCTCCGGTGGGCCAAGAGGGAGCGGAGCAGCAAGTGGGAGAACACGGAGGTGTAGATCTTCCAGGACTGGAGTGCGGAGGTGGCTAAGCGGAGGGCCGGGTTCAACCGGACGAAGGCAGTGCTCCACAGACAGAGTGTGAAGTTTGGCATGTTGCAGCCGGCGCGTCTGTGGGTCACCTACAAGGACCGTCACCATTGCTTTGAGTCCCCGGAGGAGGCGTGGGCCTATGTGCAGGCCGAGGGACTGGACTCAAACTGAAGGTCAGGGATGGGGGTTCTGTATGAAAATGTAACTGTGTTTAATTTTTTCTCTGGAAGGGGGGGTTCTCTGTTTAATGCAGGATGTGTGTTGGCTTTAGGGTGGGTGGGGCGATGTCTATGTCTTTTTGTATGGGTCTGGTGGACGGGTTCGGGCAGGGAGGTAATCTGGGAGTGCGGGGAGCTGGTGGTGGGGACTGGCAAAGGGAGTTGCCCTAGAGGAGGCGGGGTTGGGAAGGGCGAAAGCGCGGGCTTTTGCTGGTTGTTATTTTCCCGTGCAAGAGAGGGGGTGGGGGGGGGGGGGGGGGGGGGGGGGGGGTGAGAGGGCCAGTTGATGGACACGAAGGAGGAGTAGTCCCACGTGGGGAGGGGGTCAGAGGTGTGGCGGGAGTCGCCGGGATCAGCAGAAGTTAGCTGGCTCACGGGAGTGCTACGGAGGGAGGGGCGCGGCTAGGAGGGGTCCTAGCCTGGTGTGGTGGTGGTGGTGGTGGTGGTGGTGGTGGGGGGGGTACGGGTTGCTGCCGAAATGGCCAGGATGGAGCTGGAGTATGCAGGGGGTGCTTGGGGTTGCCGCCGTGGGGAACAGGCCGAGCGGGGGACGCTGGCCAGTGGCGGGCAGGGGGTGGGTTATGGCTAGTCGGCAGGGGAGGGCTGCAGGGAGCCCTCTGATCCGGCTGATAACCTGGAATGTAAGGGGCTGAACGGGCCGATCAAGCGGGCCCGGGTGTTTGCGCACTTGAAGGGGCTGAAGGCAGATGTGGCCATGCGCCAAGGTGGCGTTCCAGGTTCGACTGAGGAAGGGGTGGGTGGGCCAAGTATTTCATTCAGGGCTGGATGAGAAGAATCGGGGGGCGGCGATCCTGGTGGGAAAGAGGGTGTCGTTTGAGGCGTTAAATGTGGTGGCTGACAGTGGCGGGAGGTATGTGATGGTGAGTGGTAAGATGCAAGGGGAGCAGGTGGTGTTGGTGAATGTTTACGCCCAAACTGGGACGATGCAGGGTTTACGCGGCGCATGTTGGGCTGCATTCCGGACCTGGAGACCTGATCATGGGAGGGGGATTTCAACACGGTGCTGGATCCCCCATTGGATCGATCCAGGTCCCGAACGGGTAGGAGGCCGGCGGCGGCTGAGGTGTTGAGGGGGTTTGTGGATCAGATGGGAGGGGTGGATCCCTGGAGGTTTGCGAGGCCAAGGGTCAGGGAGTACTCGTTTTTCTCCCATGTGCATAAGGCCTATTCTAGGATTGATTTTTTTTGTCCTGAGCAGGGGGCTGGTTTCGAGGGTGGAGGATGCTGAATACTCTGCCACTGCCATTTCAGATCATGCCCCGCACTGGGTGGACCTCGGGCTGGGGGAGGAGAGGGACCAGTGTCCGCTCTGGCGCTTGGAGGTGGGGCTGCTGGCAGACGAGGAGGTGGCCAGGAGGGTTCGGAGGTGTATCAAGACGTACATTGAGGCCAACGATAACGGGGGGGTCCGAGTGGGGACGGTCTGGGAGGCATTGAAGGCGGTGATTAGAGGGGAGTTGATTTCCATTCGAACCCATAGGGAGAGGGGGGAGCAGAGGGAGAGGGAGAGATTGGTAGGGGAGATGGTGAGGGTGGATAGGAGATATGCGGAGGCTCCGGAGGAGGGATTGCTGGAGGAGCGGCGTAGCCTTCAGGCCAGGTTCGATCTACTGACCACCAGAAAGGCGGAAGCTCAGTGGAGAAAAGCACAGGGGGCGGTGTATGAATATGGGGAGAAGGCGAGCAGGATGCTGGCACACCGCTCCGAAAGCGGGACGCGGCCAGGGAGATTGGGGGAGTGAAGGATAGATATGGGAAGGTAGTGCGCAGGGGGGTAGACGTTAATGGGGTCTTTAGGGACTTTTATGGGGAACTGTACCGGTCTGAACCCCCGGTGGAGGGGGTTGGGGGGGGGGGGGGGGGGGGGGGGGGGGGGGGAGAATGGGGCGCTTCTTGGACAAGCTGCGATTTCCGAAGGTGGAGATGGGGCAGGTGGAGGGACTGGGGGCGCCGATTGAGCTGGAGGAGGTGGTTAAAGAGATAGGGAGCATGCAGTCGGGGAAGGCACCGGGGCCGGATGGGTTTTCCGGCCGAATTTTATAAAATGTATGCGGACCTGTTGGGCCCCCTGTTGGTCCGGACCTTTAACGAGGCAAGGGAGGGGGGGGCTTTGCCCCCAACTATGTCACGGGCTCTGATTTCCTTGATCCTTAAATGGGACAAGGACCCTCTGCAGTGTGGGTCATATAGGCCGATCTCGCTGCTAAATGTAGACGCCAAGCTGCTGGCAAAGATCTTAGCCACAAGAATAGAGGATTGTGTGCCGGGGTCATTCACGAGGACCAGACGGGGTTTGTGAAGGGAAGGCAGTTGAATACCAACATACAAAGGCTCCTCAACGTTATTATGATGCCGGCTGTGGAAGGGGAGTCGGAGATAGTGGTGGCATTAGATGCAGAGAAGGCCTTTGATAGGGAGTGGGGGTATCTATGGGAGGTGTTGGAAAGGTTTGGGGTTGGGGAGGGGTTTGTCCGTTGGGTGAGGTTGTTTTATGAGGCCCCGATGGCGAGTGTAGCCATGAATAGGAGGAGGTCGGAGTACCTTCAGCTGTACCGGGGGACGAGACAGGGGTGTCCCCTGTCCCCCTTGCTCTTTGCGTTGGCAATTGAGCCCCTGGCCATGGCGTTGAGGGAGTCAGGGAACTGGAGGGGCCTGGTGCGGGGTGGGGAGGAGCATCGAGTGTCGCTTTATGCTGACGACCTGTTGCTGTATGTGGCGGGCCTGGTGGGGGGGATGCCGGAGGTGATGAGGATTCTCAGCGAATTTGGGGGCTTCTCTGGGTATAAGCTCAACCTGGGCAAGAGCGAGTTGTTCGTGGTGCACCCGGGGGATCTGGAGGAGGGGATTGGTAGACTCCCACTGAAGCAGGCAGGGAGGAGCTTCTGGTACCTAGGAGTCCAGGTGGCTGGGAGCTGGGGGGCCCTGCACAAGCTCAACCTCACAAGGTTGGTGGAGCAGATGGAGGAAGAGTTCAAAAGGTGGGATATGTTACCGTTGTCACTGGCGGGTAGGGTGCAGTCCGTCAAGATGACGGTGCTCCCGAGGATTTTGTTCCTGTTCCAGTGCCTTCCAATCCTTATCCCGAAGGCCTTTTTTAGGAGAGTTAACAGGAGTATTACGGGATTTGTGTGGTCGCATGGGACTCCGAGGGTGAGAAGGGTGTTCTTGGAACGGGGCAGGGATAGGGGGGGGCTGGCACTGCCCAACCTCTGTGGGTACTATTGGGCTGCCAACGCACCGATGGTGCGTAAGTGGGTAATGGACGGGGAAGGGGCAGCATGGAAGAGGATGGAGATGGCGTCCTGTGTGGACACGAGCCTGTAGGCGCTGGCAATGGCGCCGTTGCTGCTCCCTCCAACGAGGTATACCACGAGCCCGGTGGCGGCGGCTACCCTCAAAATTTGGGGGCAATGGAGACAGCATAGGGGGGAGGTGGAGGGCTCGATGGAGTCCCCGATACGGGGGAACCACTGGTTTGTTCCAGGGAGCATCGATGGCGGATTTCTGGGTTGGCACAGGGTAGGTATTAGGAGGTTGAGGGACTTGTTTGTGGATGGGAGGTTCGCGAGCCTGGGGGAGTTGGAGTTAAAGTTTGGGCTCCCCCCGGGGAACATGTTTAGGTACATGCAGGTTAGGGCGTTTGCCAGGCGGAGGGGTTCCCTCTGTTGCCCCCACGTGGGGTATGGGACAGGGTGCTCTCGGGGGTGTGGGTTGGAGGAGGGAGGATTTTGGACGTATACCGCGTAATGCAGGAGGTAGATGAGGCCTTGGTGGAGGAGCTGAAGGGTAAATGGGAAGAGGAGCTGGGTGAGGAGATTGAGGAGGGGACGTGGGCGGATGCCCTGGAAACGGTGAATTCCTCCTCTTCCTGTGCGAGGCTTAGCCTCATACAGTTCAAGGTGCTGCATAGGGCCCACATGACTGGGACGAGGATGAGTAGGTTTTTCGGGGGCGAAGACAAGTGTGCTAGGTGCTCAGGGAGCCCAGCGAATCACGTCCATATGTTTTGGGTATGCCCAGTGCTGGGGAGTTTTGGAAGGGGGTAGCAAGGACGGTGTCGAGGGTGGTGGGATCCAGGGTCAAGCCAGGCTGGGGACTCGCAATTTTTGGGGTTGCAGTGGAGCTGGGAGTGCAGGAGGCGAAAGAGGCCGGTGTTCTGGCCTTTGCGTCCCTAGTAGCCCGGCGGAGGATCTTGCTTCAATGGAAGGATGCGAGGCCCCCACGCTTGGAGGCCTGGATCAATGATATGGCGGGGTTCATCAAATTGGAGAAGGTGAAATATGCCATGAGGGGATCAGTACAGGGGTTCTTTAGGCGGTGGCAGCCTTTCCTGGACTTCCTGGCGGAACTGTAGGGAAATAGGCCGGCAGCAGCAGCAACCCGGAGATGGGGGGGATTGGGTTTGGTGGGAGGGAGAAGTGTGTACATGGGTTTGTTGGATGTGGCGGGTGTTATCTCTTTCCTGTTCGTTGTTTGCTTTTTTTTTTCGTTTTTGTTTTAGTAGTTGCTTTTGTAGTGGGGTGGGTGTTGTTCTTGGGTTTTTACCATGGTTGTGCTGTTAATATTGTTTTGTTGTTTATATTTTGTGAAAACCTTAATAAAAATTATTTTAAAAAAAGAAATGGGTGTTTATAAAATAACTGTGGTGGATGTACCTTTTAGAAATGCGTGTTATCAAATAGCTGCAGTGATGCCAGAGTGTGGGTGGAGCTGGGCTGTCTGTCTGCTTTTACTTTCGTTTGTGAGTTAGCAGTTACAGGGTGTGTTTAGTTTAGTTTTCAGAGTTGGAGCTGCATCCAGCCAAATAAGGTATAATTTTGATCTTTCTCTGCATGAAAAGAATGTCTTCAGATCACTTGCTAATTTAAAAGTGATAACTGCTCTCAGTAGAGAGTTTAAATCTGCTGTCTTTGTTGAAAAGGGTATTTGTCTTATGGATGTTGCTAGGAAAGATTAAGGGTTACTTATAGAGTACCATATTCTTTGGGGGAGTATTTGGGTTGATAGTTGCTAAGATGTTTACTGTGTGTTTATAAAATGTTAACTGGATTCATATAATAAACATTGTTTTGTTTTAAAAGTACTTTAGATCTCTGTTGCATTACACCTGTAGAGTGGGTCCCTGTGCGCCCCATAACCAAAATCTACTAAAAGTTGTGGGTCAGGTGAATTGCATGGTACACTATGGGGTTCTCTGAAGCCTAATCCGTAATGGAGGAGAGAGACCAACAGTCAGTTAGGGCTTCCAGCGCGGGACCCTCAAATCCCCCAAGCCTTCCCCACCCTTAGGTGTCCAGTCTTCTCTCATAGTGCCATCCACCGAGACAGTTGTGCTGGAAAACCTTGCTCTGCACACTCACGCCAGGCCATTGGTTGACTTTCAGAGTGCTTAACCTGCAGTGAAGTGCCAGTTACATGCAGCACTCATCACACCAGCAACAAAAGCATCAGCAATTTGCAAAAGCATTTCTTCAACGGCGTGAACAGACGGCCCTTTGGAACAATGTCACGCACCAGATCCCAGTGCTTTCTTGCTTTAAACTGGAGTATCTTCTGGACTTACGTGCCCCCTCAGCCCAGTGTTCCAGGACCCAGGTATCTTAGAAAAAATTGTCCTTTTTTCCAGCTACAGAAAAGGAAGGGAACAACAACAGCAGCCACCAGCAAACACAACCCGCAGCTGGGAAGTGCTCTCACAACTAACAAGGTTAGTTCCTCATTAGCAATAGCCTTCAGCTGTGACACTAGAGCTACTCACAATCAAAAGGAGTTAAAGTGACCTTCAGCATAGAACCAAGAGCAGGGCTCTGTCCTGGAAGCGTTTGGAAGGACAGACAGGCAGCAGCTGTAATGGCCCCTATTATGGGTCTCCACAATATTTAAAGATGGCTTGAAGGCCTCACAGACCATTTTGCCATTCCCGCTATTTAACCAGTGCAGGTGCAATACGGTGGTTAAATCGTGCCCTGTAACTCGAATCCAGCTGTGAAACTTTGTAAGTAACCTTCCAGCAGAGGGCACCAAGTTATTTGTTTTGTTTAGGATTCCGAGACAACAAATTTTGTCTTTTATGTTTAACCACATTTCCCAACTCTACAGCCTGTGGAAGATGACCATAAGCTTTTAAAATATTTCTATTTGAAAAACCAGTTCTACTGTTTCAAGATGAATTATTAAATCTTTAAGGTTACTAAATTGGATGAATTAACATGTTTCAAACAGTGACTAGCAGCTCTGACCGCCTGCTCCACCAAGTAGAGAACGCAGGAGAGGGACTAGTTGAGTTGTTCCTGAAGAGAATCGGCATGGACATGATGGCACAAGTTGTCACCTTCTCTGCTGCAATCATTCTATGAAATATTATTAAAATTGGAAACAAGATAAAAGGCAGGGGAAAGAAAAGTGATAAATAATAAAACGTCATTAGAGGGAATAACTGGTTGGCTGCAGTCTCCCCTCTGTCGATAATGTTTACATAATCTGGAACACTTGCAATTTTACCAAAGGCTGGAACATTCGAGGAGAGCATTGCTCTTACTTTTATTACTCTGTACCAGAGTTTCACATTTTTGGACTGGACTTGGAGGCCTCTTCAGAAGAGCAGAGCAAACCTATTTTCTGAGACCTTCTCAATAAGGCAGAATCATCGGGGAAAGCCAAACCACGCATCTTTTTTTAAGGTACAAGCTGCTTCATTTTGGCAAGTCTTCATTCACTAACAGTGGACTTTGGGATATTTAATTAACTTATGAACATGAAAATTAAGAGGAGTGGGTCATTTGGTCCATTAAGCCTGCTCCACTGTTGACCTCCGGTGGCGGTTATGAAGGAGTAAGTCGCACATTTGGTGGCTCCCGCTCTGGCCGGACTTTTGGACCTTTCCCCCGATTTTCTGCCAGATTTGAATTGTAAAACTGATGACAGAGGCAATTATGTACTGAATTCCCACATTGGTGCATGGAGAGAAGGACTCGAAGTGCTCATAAAGGCAGAAACAGAAAGACAGAGAAGGCTTGGGCTGAAGCTGCAGCAGGAGACAGCAAGGCGGGGGACCGGACCGCTGGTCTGTCGACCCAGCGGTCAATGGAGCAGCTGATGCAGGTTATAGGACGGCTTTACTAAGCAGAAACGGGACTGCCTGGACCCGATAAAAGAGTCAATTGTGCGGTTGGAGCTTCGATTGGATGCTCAACATCGGGCGATTCAGGAAGTAGAGAAGGCGCTGGCTGAGCAGGAGGAACATCAAACTACGGTGGAGTTAGAGGTGGGGATGCTGAGAGACAAGCAGAAGCTCCTGGAGAAGGTGGAGGACCTAGAGGATAGGTCCCGCCGGCAGAATTTGAGAATCGTTGGGCTCCCGGAGGGGTCCGAAGGAACGGACGCACGGGCATACATAGCGGGTATGTTTGAGAAGCTGCTAGGGGAGGGGACATTCCCCCGACACTTTGAGGTGGACAGGCTCACAGAACGCTCGTGAGGAAGCCACGAATGGGAGATCCCCCCCCCCCCCCCCCCCCGCCCGAGGATAATGGTGGTGAGATTCCACAGGTACTTGGAAAAGGAGCACATTCTACAGTGGGCCAAGGAGACACGGAGCTGTTAGTGGGACAACAGTATCCTGCGGGTTTACCAAGACCAGAGTGTGGAGGTGGCCAGGAGAAGAGCAGGCTTCAACCAGATTAGTTCGATCCTTTTTAAGAAAATGGTGAAGTTCGGACTGTTGTATCCGGCCCGTCTCTGGGTCACGCACGAGGAACACCACTTTTATTTTGAGTCGCCCGAGGACGCGCTGGAGATCGCAAAAAGGAAAGGGCTGGGGGTGGACTGAGAACTTTTGAACTTTGCTGCAACGTTCTTGTTTTGTTTTTCTGTTCTTTTTTTTTAAAAAAGTTTCTCGTTTTTCGTTTTGTGGAAGCTGTTTGTAATGCCTTTTGCATTGATTTGGGACCAGCGGTAGAGCTGAGTGAGTTAAGGTTTTCATTTGCACTGTTGGGGATGGAGGTGTGCTTGTTTAGATCTTGGTGTTTTTCTGTCGGGCAATTGTGTGGGGATTGTTTGATGTTGGAGTATGTTTGTATGAGCGGGGTGGGGGGGGACAATAGGTGGGAGACTATCCGGTGGAGGTTGGGGGCGGAGGCTGCCTGGGGGTGGACCGGTGGAGGTGCGGAGCATGGGCTGGAGGCGGGCCCAAAGAAGGGGATGGCTGATCGGCGAATGGGGGGGGGGGGGGCGCAATGAGCCCCCCAACTAGGCTGATCACCTGGAATGTTCGAGGGTTAAATGGGCCGGTCAAGAGGGCACGTGTGTTCGCGCATCTTAGGGCACTGAAGGCGGATGTGGTAATATTGCAGGAGGACACACCTTAGAGTAACTGACCAGATTATATTGAGGAAAGGCTGGGTCTGTCAGGTCTTTCACTCAAAGACTAGAGGGGTCGCGATCCTGATCAATAAGCAGGTGGTGTTTGAGGCGGGTAGAATAGTCTCGGATGTGGGAGGTCGGTACATTATGCTCAGTGCGAAACTGGAGGGGGTGCAGGTGGGATTAGTAAATGTGTATGCGCCAAATTGGGATGATGTGGAGTTTATAAAGAGGATGCTGGGGAAGATACCGGACCTGGACTCGCACAAGTTGGTCATGGGAGGGGACTTCAACACAGTTATTGACCCTGGCTTGGACCGGTCAAACTCGAAAATGGGCAGGGTGCCAGCAATGGCAAAGGAACTAAGAGAGTTCATGGAGCTGATGGGCAGGTGGATCCATGGAGATTTGGACAGCCGAGGGTGAAGGAGTTCTCCTTCTACTCACACGTGCATAAAGTGTACTCCCGGATTGATTTCTTTATTTTGAGCAGGGCTTTACTGGCAGGGCTGGTGGACCCGGGGTACTCGGTGATCACAATCTCAGACCATGCTCCACACTGGGTTGACCTGCAGGTTAGTAAAGACAGTAACCAGCGCCCACAATGGAGGTTAGATGTGGGAATTTTGGCTGACGAAGGGGTGTACGAGCGGCTGAGGAAATGTATTCAGAACTACCTGCAGGTCAACGACACGGGGGAAATTTCAGAAGCGGTGGTTTGGCAAGCACTGAAGGCGGTGGTCAGAGGGGAGCTGATCTCGATACAGGCCCACAGGGAGAAGGTGAACAGGGCAGAGACGGACCGACTGATAAAGGAGATACTACAGATCAATAGGAGGTATGCGGAGACCCCAGAGGCAGGGCTTTTAAGGGAATGGCGGAGGCTACAGGCGGAGTTCGGCTTTTTAACCACAGGGAGGGCGGTGGAGCAGCTGAGAAAGGTGAGGGGGGGGGGGGGATATATGAACATGGAGAGAAGGCCAGCAGAATGCTTGCACAGCAGCTTAGAAAGAGGGAGGCAGCCAGGAAGATAGGGAAAGTAAATAACGGAGATGGGAACCTGGTTGGAGATTCAGCAGGGGTGAATAAGGCATTTAGGAATTTCTACAGTAGATTGTACAGGTCGGAACCCCCTACGGGGCTGGAGGGGATGATGCACTTCTTGGAGGGGCTGAATTTCCCAAAGATGGACGGGGAGCTGGTAGAAGGGCTGGGGGCCCCGATCGGGTTGGAAGAGTTAGTGGAGGGTCTGAAGGCCATGCAGTCGGGTAATGCCCCGGGGCCGGATGGGTACCTAGTGGAGTTTTATAAAAAGTTCTCTGGGATATTGGGGCCGGTGTTGATGAGGATGTTCAATGAGGCAAGGGAAAGAGGGGTGCTGCCCCAGGCGATGTCACAGGCCACGATTTTGCTGATTCTGAAGCGGGACAAGACTTCGGATGCGTCGGCTGGAGAGCAAAACTGCAGGGGATGTGCACAATGGAAATGTGGAGCATGTTCAAGGAACAGTTACTGCGTGTCCTTGATAAGTATGTACCTGTTAGGCAGGGAGGAAGTGGTCGAGCGAGGGAACCATGGGTTACTAAAGCAGTTGAAACACTTGTCAAGAGGAAGAAGGAGGCTTATGTAAAGATGAGACGTGATGGTTCAGTTAGGGCGCTTGTGAGTTACAAGTTAGCTAGGAAGGCTCTAAAGAGAGAGCTAAGAAGAGCCAGGTGAGGACATGAGAAGTCTTTGGCAGGTAGGATCAAGGATAACCCTAAAGCTTTCTATAGATATGTCAGGAATAAAAGAATGACTAAGGTAAGAGTAGGGCTAGTCAAGCACAGTAGTGGGAAGTTGTGCGTGGAGTCCGAGGAGATAGGAGAGGTGCTAAATGAGTATTTTCCGTCTGTATTCACACAGGAAAAAGACAAAGTTGTCGAGGAGAATACTGAGATACAGGCTACTAGACTAGAAGGGCTTAAGGTTCAGAAGGAGGAGGTGTTAGCAATTCTGGAAAGTGTGAAAATAGATAAGTCCCCTGGGCCGGATGGGATTTATCCTATCCTCTGGGAAGCTAGGGAGGAGATTGCTGAGCCTTTGGCTTTGATCTCTAAGCCATCTTTGTCTACAGGAATAGTGCCAGAAGACTGGGGGATAGCAAATATTGTCCCCTTGTTCAAGAAGGGGAGTAGAGATAACCCCGGTAACTACAGACCAGTGAGCCTTACTTCTGTTGTGGGAAAAGTCTTGGAAAGGTTTATAAGAGATAGGACGTATAATCATCTAGAAAGGAAGAATTTGATTAGAGATAGTCAACATGGTTTTGTGAAGGGTAGGTCGTGCCTCACAAACCTCATTGAGTTCTTCGAGAAGGTGACCAAAGAGGTGGACGAGGGTAAAGCAGTTGATGTGGTGTATATGGATTTCAGTAAAGCGTTTGATAAGGTTCCCCACGGTAGGCTATTGCAGAAAATACAGAGGCATGGGATTCAGGGTGATTTAGCAGTTTGGATCAGAAATTGGCTAGCTGATAGACAAAGGGTGGTGGTTGATGGGAAATGTTCTGACTTGTGTCCAGTTACTAGTGGTGTACCACAAGGATCTGTTTTGGGGCCGCTACTGTTTGTCATTTTTATAAATGACCTGGAGGAGGGCATAGAAGGATGGGTGAGTAAATTTGCAGATGACACTAAAGTCGGTGGAGTTGTGGACAGTGCAGAAGGATGTTACAAGTTACAGAGGGACATAGATAAGCTGCAGAGCTGGGTTGACATGTGGATAATGAAGTTTAATGCAGAAAAGTGTGAGGTGATTCATTTTGGAAGGAATAACAGGAAGACAGAGTACTGGGCTAATGGTAAAATTCTTGGTAGTGTGGACGAGCAGAGAGATCTCGGTGTCCATGTCCATAGATCCCTGAAAGTTGCCACCCAGGTTGAGAGGGTTGTTAAGAAGGCGTACGGTGTGTTAGCTTTTATTGGGTGAGGAATTGAGTTTCGGAGCCATGAGGTTATGTTGCAGTCGTACAAAACTCTGGTGCGGCCGCATTTGGAGTATTGCGTGCAGTTCTGGTCGCCGCATTATAGGAATGATGTGAAAGCATTGGAAAGGGTACAGAGGAGATTTACAAGCATGTTGCCTGGAATGGAGGGAAGATTTTGTGAGGAAAGGCTGAGGGACTTGAGGCTGTTTTCGTTAGAGAGAAGGTTAAGAGGTGACTTAATTGAGGCATACAAGATGATCAGAGGATTAGATAGGGTGGACATTGAGAGCCTTTTTCCTCCGATGGTGATATCCAGCACGAGGGTACATAGCTTTAAATTGAGGGGAGATAGATAAGAGGACCGATGTCAGAGGTAGGTTCTTTACTCAGAGAGTAGTAAGGGCGTGGAATGCCCTGCCTGCAACAGTAGTGGACTTGCCAACACTAAACGCATTCAAATGGTTATTGGATAGGCATATGGACGATAAGGGAATAGTGTAGAGGGACTTTAGAGGGGTTTCACAGGACGGCGCAACATCAAGGGTCGAAGGGCCTGTACTGCGCTGTAATGTTCTATGTTCTATAAGAACCCGGAGCTGTGTGGGTCCAAAGGCCGATATCCCTGTTGAATGTGCCAAATTGCTGGCCAAAATTTTGTCCTCCAGGATTGAGGATTGTGTTCCGGATGTTATTGGGGAGGACCAGATGGGTTTTGTTCAGGGTAGGCAGTTGGTGGCCAATGTAAGAAGGTTGTTAAATATGATCATGATGCCCCCGGAAGGTAGGGAGGTGGAGGTAGTGATCGCAATGGATGCAGAAAAGGCTTTTGATCAGGTAGAATGGGATTATCTGTGGGAGGTACTGGGACGGTTCGGATTTGGGTGTAGCTTTATTGACTGGGTCAGGTTGCTGTTTCAGGCTCCTGTGGCAAGCGTACGGACGAATAGGACAGCATCAGGCTATTTTAGACTGCACCGGGGGATGAGACAGGGATGCCCCCTCTCCCCACTGTTGTTCGGGCGAGCAATAGAGCCGTTGGCAATTGCTCCGAGAGCCTCAAGAGGCTGGAACGGGCTGGTCCAGGGGGGGGGAGACAGTCTCGCTCTATGCAGACGGCTTGCTTCTGTATGTATCGGACCTAGTAGAGCGGATGGAAGAAATCATGAGGATTCTAGGGAATTTGGCCGGTTTTCGGGATATGAGCTAAATATGGGGAAAAGTGAGATGTTTGCCGTCCAGGCGAGGGGACAGAGAGGTGATTGGGGGAGCTGCGTTTGGGGGAAGCCTGAGGTACCTAGGCATTCAAGTGGCGCGGGAATGGGACCAGCTGCATAAATTAAATCTGGCCCGGCTGGTAGACCAAATGAAGGACGATTTTCGGAGATGGGACGTGCTTCCGTTGTCACTGGCTGGGAGGGTGCAGACGGTGAAGATGATGGTCCTCCCGAGATTCCTGTTTGTATTTCAGTGTCTCCCCATCTTTATTCCGCGGTCCATTTTTAAACGGGTCAACAAAGTGATCACTGGCTTTGTTTAAGCGGGCAAGTCCCCGCGAGTAAGGAAGGTAATGCTTGAGCGGAGTGGGCGAGAGGGCTGGCTGGCGCTGCCAAATGTTAGTAACTATTACTGGGCGGCGCCATGATCAGGAAGTGGGTGGTGGGGGAAGGTCGGCATGGGAGCAGGACACCAGTCTGGGGGCGTTGGTAACTGCGCCTCTGCCGTTCCCGCTGGCACGGTACTCCACCAGCCCCGTGGTGGTGGTGGCCCTGAGAGTCTGGGAGCAATGGAGGAGACATGTGGCAGCAGAGGGAGCATCGGTCTGGTCCCCAATCTGTAATAATCACCGGTTTGCCCCGGGAAGTATGGATGGGGAGTTCCGGATATGGCGGAGAGCGGGGATTGAGAGGATGGGGGCATGTTTATAGAGGGGAGCTTTCCGAGTATGAGGGCGCTGGAGTTTGGGTTGGCGAGGGGAAATAAATCAGGTATCTGCAAGTGCGGGACTTCCTACTTAAAAGGCTCCTCCCGCTTAGGGGGATTCAGGACAGTGTAGTTTCCAGAGGGTGGGTAGGAGAAGGGAGCATCTCTGACATTTACAAGGAACTTATGGGGTCAGAGGAGACGCAGACCGAGGAGCTGAAGCGCAAGGAGGAGCTGGGAGGAGAGATAGTGGATGGTCTATGGACGGATGCGTTGAGTCGAGTCAACACATTCACAACATGTGCCAGGCTCAGCCTGATACAATTCAAGGTCGCTCATCGGGCTTACATGACAGCGGCCAGGATGAGCAGATTCTTTGGGGTGGAAGACAGGTGTGCAAAGTGTGCGGGAGGACCAGTGAACCCTGTCCACATGTTCTGGACATGTCTGAAGTTTAGGGGATTTTGGCAGGGGTTTGCAGATGTCATGTCCACGGTGTTAAAAACAAGGGTGGCACTGAGTCCGGAGGTGGCGATTTTTGGGATGTCCGAAGACCCGGGAATCCAGGAGGAGAAAGAGGCAGACGTTCTGGCCTTTACTTCCCTGGTAGCCCAGAGACGGATACTATTAGCTTGGAGGGACTCAAAGCCACCAAAGTCGGAGTCTGGCGATCGGACATGGCTAGCTTTCTCTGTTTGGAGAAAATCAAATTCGCTTTGAGAGGGTCACTGTTAGGGTTCGCCTGGAGGTGGCAACCGTTCGTCGACTTCTTTGCAGAAAATTAATCGTCAGCAGTGTGGTGAACGTATTGCAGCAACCATTCACCATATATGTTACTGTACCACGCTGTTGCCCATGAGGGCTCCACCTATGGCCCATTGTAATGTATTACCTGTGATGTATCACGTTGGTGCCTTTATGGGCTCCGCCCCTGGCTCCTCCCCTTGAGGGGAGGTGCAAAAAGCAGCAGCTGCCCTGTCGGCGGCTCTCAGTAGCAGAGCAGTTGCAGGCAGGCACTGTTGTAGTCTACTTGTACCCACTGTTGGGTAATGGGGATAGGGTGGAGGTGTGGGCTAGGGTGGAGGTGTGGGCTTGGGTAGGGTGCTCTTTCCAAGAGCCAGTGCAGATCGATGGGCCGAATGGCCTCCTTCTGCACTGTAAATTCTATGATAGTCGATTAAAGCCACAGTTTACATCTACTCTCTGTTTCGCGTGAATTGATGGTCGCATCAAGCAGAAAGAGGGAGGGGGGGTTAGTTCAGCTTAGAGTAGGGGGTTAATAAAGGTGGGACATGTATGGGAGGGAGATGGCTTTTTGCACTATGTTTATAGTTTCATGTACATTGTTTATTTTGTTGTTGTTACGATATCAAAAATACCTCAATAAAATGTTTATTAAAAAAAAAGCCTGCTCCACTGTTCAATAACATTATGGCTGATCGAATTATCTCAACTCCACATTCTCGCCTGTCCCCATTAGCCTTTTACCCCCTTAATATCAAGAACCTATCTACCTCTTCTTTTAAACATTCAAAGACTCTGTCTCCGCTGCCTTTTGAGTAAGAGTTCCAAAGACTTACAGTCCTCCGAGATAAAAATTTTCTTCATCTGTCCTAAATAGGTGACCCCTTATTTTTAAACAGTAGCCCCTAATACTAGATTCTCCCACAAGAGGAAACATCCTCCTCACACCCACCCTGTCAAGTCCCCTCAGAATCCAATATGTTTCAATCAAGTTGCCTTTTACTCTTCCAAACTCCAGTGGTTGCAAGTTAGCCTGTCTAACCTTTTGTCACAAAACGATACGCCCAATCCAGGTATTATTTTACTAAACCGCTTCTAACGCATTTACATCCTTCCTTTAATAAGGAGCACAGTAAGAAGTCTTACAACACCAGGTTAAAGTCCAACATGTTTGTTTCAAACACTAGTTTTCGGAGCACTGCTCCTTCCTCAGGTGAAGGAGGAAGGAGCAGTGCTCCGAAAGTTAGTGTTTGAAACTGTAGAAGTCAGGTATTTTAAACACACTTAATATAGGTAAGAAGACTGTTTAAGACAGAAATATTAAATCCCAGTTTTAAAATGAAAGAAATATACAACTTCCAAACTCAGACATGTGTTTGGGAAAAACAGAACCACTGATAAAAACATCACATTTTTCCAAGGGCAAGGGCGGAATCCATAGCAACGAGGGATAAGGATGAAGGATTGTACGGTTCTCACGCCGCTCGAGATTAGGTTGAATCATATCCCATAAATTATACAAGCTAAAAAAATATCTTGAACTATATTGCCTTGTTTTTAATAAATGGACAGTTAAAACATCGACTCAAATATAATATATATGTATATATTTGATTCCAACATTCTCAGTGAAACAATCTTATAAAAGACAGTTTGAGTTGTATGTTCTGAATTATGCCTAGCCTAGCATGATGAGATAACATGAGGTCTCCATGGTGGCAATAGGTAGGTCAGCATTAGACCAGTTTTTGCTGGTTTTGATAAAGCACAATATCCCATGAGAAACATACCAATAAGCAACAATTAGAAGTGGCGTTACATTGTCATGATGGACGGCTTGTTATCAAATCAAATGTGTTTTGAATATAGTTTAAACCAATTAGGATTATATTGGGGTGTGATCGGATCGCTTAAGACAGATATCAAAGAGTATATCCATGGATGATTTGACCACCATTTTTAGTGAGGAGAGGAGAGAAACGGGAGCGGAGAGGAGAGAAACGGGGGCAGTGAGGAGAGAAACGGGGCGGAGAAAAGACAGGTGGAGAAAGAAAGAGACAGGAAAGAGACAAAAGAGAGAGAGAAAGTAAAGGAAGAGAATTAGAAAAGAGTTCTGTATTCCTATTTCATTTTCAGCCTTTGACTTTTAAAGTTGTGTTCAGGCTATTGTCTCAGAAGATAATTCCTGTGAATTTTTGAAGAAAATCAAATTGTCTACAAACTACCTTTTAAATCATTTCCAAGTTGTAACCAATGAACTTTGAATAAAACAATTCTTATTTGCACCTGACAAGTTTTAAACTTGCTTTTCTACTGAGTTTCAGCAATGTCTCACCAACAACCGGCAACCGTAAATTAAACAAAACTGGATCAAATCCTTAAGATACTACAGAAACAAACATGTGGGACTTTAACCTGCTGTTGTAAGACTTCTTACTGTGCTCACCCCAGTCCAACGCCAGCATCTCCACATCATGGCTACCATCTTTAATAAGGAGACGAGCACTGCACTCCAGATGTGGTCTCACCACGGCCCTGTATCACTGAGGCACAACTCTGTATTTTTGTATTCAATTCTCCTTGCATCCAATGACAATATTAGATTAGCTTTCTTCATTTCTTACTGTACTTGCACACTAGGCTTTTGTGATTGATGCACTCGGACCCCTAGATCCCTTGCATCATAGAGCTCTGCAATCTCTAACCATTTAGATAATATGCTTTTTCTTATTT
The DNA here is from genome assembly GCF_902713615.1 of Scyliorhinus canicula. Classification (NCBI taxonomy): domain Eukaryota; kingdom Metazoa; phylum Chordata; class Chondrichthyes; order Carcharhiniformes; family Scyliorhinidae; genus Scyliorhinus; species Scyliorhinus canicula. The sequence goes on along the minus strand of NC_052169.1, from coordinate 18,850,010 downwards.
TTCCTGCCAAAGTGGACAATGTCACACCTTCTCACATTATACTCCATTTACCAAGTTGTTGCTCACTCACTTAACCTATCTATATCCCTTTGTAGTCACCTTGTGTCCTCTTAACATCTTACCTGTCTTTGTGTCGTCAGCGGATTTAGCAACTATACCTTCTGTTCCTTCATTCAAGCCATTTATATAAATTATAAAAAGTTGAGGCCCCAGCACTGATGCCGGTGGCACACCTCTCATTACATCTACCAAATAGAAATAGGACCTATTTATGCCTACCCTGTTTCCTGTTAGCAATCCAATCGTCATTCCATGCCAATATGTGACCTCGTACACCATGAGTTTTTATTTTTCACAACAATCTTTATGGCACCTTATCAAAATGCCTTTTGAAAATTTAAATATAGTACATCCACCAGTTCTCCTTTTTCCACAGCGCATGTTACTCTTTGGAGCTCCAATAAATTGGTTAAACAGAATTTCCATCTCACAAACCATGTTGTCTTGCCTGATTACCCTGAATTTTAAGATGTTAAGCTAACTGACTTGTAGGGCGGTATTTTTCGCAGGCCCCTGTGGTGTATTTTGCAGCGGCGGAGGCAACCCGTTCAATCTACCCCCCTGCTGCCAGACAACCGACAGCAGGGGTTCATCGTTGTCGGGACCGGAGGCTCTCACCACCGAGAATGGCCGGAAAATGCCGTCGGTAGTTTCCTGCTTTCCATCTCCCTCCCTTTTTGAATAAAGGAATTATATTCACTATTTTCAAATCTAATGGAAACTTCCCACAATCTAGCTAATTTTGTAAATTTAAAACCAAAGCACCAACTATTTCACTAGCTGCTTCTTTTAAGACCCTAGGAAGCCCATCAGAACTCACGGACAATTCAGCCTGTTTATCATTTCCCATACTAATATTTTTCTCTCCTGCTTTGTCTCTACTCTTTGATTTCTCACATCTTCATGAATTTGATCCGTTCCCTGCTCCTGGAGGTGTCATGCACGTTTTGGCATCCCGTGCCCTCCCTCCGGCTCCCGCTTCCCTGCCCCCCCCCCCACCCTGCCGGCCCTCCTCTCCCGTCCCCCCCCTCCACAGTTTGCCTCCTTCTCCCCAGGTTTAGCTGTCTCCCCCCCCCCCCCCACACATGGTTCGCCGTATGAGTAGCCACCCCACCCCCCTCCCAGTCCATCTCTCCCCTCCATGCCCCGGCTACCTTCCCCCGATTCCCGACCATTTTCCCCTGATTCTTGGCTACCCGGCTATTCTTCCTCTTGTTCGTTGGCCACAAACAGGTCCCGGATCAATTGCATGAATGGCTCCCACGTTCTGTGGAAGCCGTCGTCTGACCCTCGGATGGCGAATTTGATTTTCTCCATTTGGAGAGATTCCGAGAGGTCGGACAGCCAGTCTGCAGCTCTGGGTGGTGCTGCTGACCGCCAGCCAAACAGGATTCTACGGCGGGCGATCAGGGAGGCAAAGGCAAGGGCGTCCGCCCTCCTCCCCAGGAATAGATCGGGCTGGTCAGAGACCCCGAAGACCGCCATTATCGGGCATGGCTCCACCCTCACCCCCACCACTTTGGACATGGCCTCGAAGAAGGCTGTCCAGTACTCCCCAAGTCTGGGGCAAGACCAGAACATGTGGGCGTGGTTGGCCGGGCCTCTTTGGCACCGTTCACATCTGTCCTCCACCTCCGGGAAGAACCTACTCATACGGGTTCTTGTTAGGTGGGCTCTATGTACCACTTTTAGTTGCGTCAGACTGAGCCTTGCGCACGTGGCGGTGGAGTTGACCCTATGCAGTGCCTCGCTCCAGAGTTCCCAGCCAATCTCAATGCCCAGGTCCTCCTCCCATTTCTTTCTTGTTGCGTCCAGTACGGTGTCGGCCCTTTCTACCAGTCGGTCATACATGTCGCTACAGTTCCCTTTATCTTGGATACTTGCGTCCAGTAGTTCTTCCAGTAGTGTCTGTCGTGGCGGTTGTGGGTATGTCCTTGTCTCCTTTCATAAGAAGGTTTTGAGCTGCAGATACCTTAGCTCGTTCCCCCTGGCTAGCCGAAATGTCTCTGTCAGTCCGTCCAGTGTTGCAATCCTGCCGTCCGTGTATAGGTCCCTGACTGTCAGTGACCCTCCGTCCTGCCTCCACCTTTTGAAGGTGGCGTCAGTCAGTGCTGGTGTGAACCTACGGTTGTTGCAGATGGGAGCTTTGTTCGACATTTTGGTCAGGCCAAATTGCTGCCGCAGTTGGTTCCAGGATTGGAGGGTGGCTATCACCACCGGGCTGCTGGAGTGTTTTTTGGGTGGGGAAGGGAGTGCTGCCGTGGCGAGGGCCCGGAGGGAGGTCCCCACGCAGGAGGCCTCCTCAGCACGCACCCACTCGGCCTCTGGCTCCTGGATCCATCCCCTTACTCGCTCGGCTGTTGCCGCCCAGTGGTAGAATTGTAGGTTTGGGAGGGCTAGCCCCCCCCCGGATTTTGTTTTTTGTAAGACCTTCTTTGGGATCCTAGCATTTTTGCCCCCTCATACGAACGCCATGATTAGTTTGTCCAGCGCTTTGAAAAAGACCTTGGGGATGTAGATCGGGATGGCTCTAAACAGGAAGAGGAACCTGGGCAGTACGTTAATTTTGATCGTCTGGACACTCCCCGCAAGGGAGATTGGGAGTGTGTTCCATCTTTGCAGGTCCTTTTTTACTTCCTCTGCTAGACTGGTGAGGTTCCATTTGCGGATCCCCCCCCCCCCCCCTCCCTCCTCGCAGGTGTACTGGGAAGATCTCGCTTTTGCTCATTTTGAGTTTGTAGCCCGAGAAGGCTCCAAACTCTTTCAGGAGCGCAATGATCCCGTCCATGCTGCTCCGTGGGTCCGAAATGTAGAGGAGCAGGTCATCTGCATAGAGTTGACCATAAAAGGGTCTACCACCAGTCACCCATAAGGTCGAGCCTCAGCCAATCATTTCTTACTTTATGGAAAGGGAAGGGTCCAGAGGATATCATGAGATCGTACAACCTTGAAATAGAACCACTGCTGGTTTGAGGAGATGAAAAAATCATTTGGATTTGGAGGTAGTTGAGGAAAGGATGGACAATGCGAGCGAACCAAACTTGGCTTGAAAATAGCGGTAAAGACTAGATTCAGGTAAATTAAATTTGCAAGCTCGCAAAATCTGGTAAAGTTTCCATCCACAAACAGGTCAGTAAAATGTTTGAGCCCCTTCTTCCCTTACAAGGCAAATGCCTAGTCAAGCATGGAGTCAAGAATAAGTGGTTATTACAAATAGGATCGAATTGCGAAGGAGTGGAAAGTTAAAAATTCTGACAAAATTGTTTCCACATTTTTAAAACAGGAATCACAATGGGGTTTGACCTGTATTTAGAGGAGGAAAAGGGCAGCAGTGCACAAATTATGGCAGGAAGAGAAGTGTGCTTCCACAAGACACCAGTTCATGGTAACATGTTAAAATCTTTGACTATTGGCCGCCCAATAATAGTACTGTAGATTAGGAAGGGCCAGGCCATCAATCTGATCCCTCTTTGAAATATTGCTCTTTGAACTCCATGAGTTCTGCCTACCCAGATAAATGTTGATATCAACTTGCTAACAATAACAAAAAATTATTTTGGTAGAAAAATAGTAAGACATTGGAAAAGGAACAAGAATCTGGGCAAAATGTTTATTTTTATGGATTGAATTCTGGCAGCTCAGGAAAGAGGCAAACTGTCCCAATGTTGAAAATCCGATTTAATTTTGGTGACGAGGCTCATAAGGATAGGTGGGGTTACTGAGTTACGGGGATAGGGTGGAGGATATGGTACGGGATATGAACCGTGCTGCTGGCCTGCTTTAAAAGCCAGCGATTTAGCTGAGTGAGCTAAACCAGCCCCAGTTATTTCCACTAAAATTTCCAAGATTACAAACTTCCTTGCAATGCTCCCTTTCTTGCTGTAGAATGAGCTGACACCAGTCATAGTGAAGCTGGCAGCAAAGACAGAGGAAATGATAAAGTCTGTGGCATGGTCTGAGAGATTTCCATCCTGGATACACAGCTTCTCTGTGCACTACTCCAGTATACTAGTGACCAAATTTGCATCACAATGTATGTTGTTTGGCTAAACCTATTTGAATTATAATTGATTTAAAACAATGAATCTAGCATGCACCATGAAAGAAAGGTGGAAAAAGTGACATCAACCCAACACTACTGTCAAATATCTAAACAGCTTTTCTTTAGGATAGCTAATGATTTCTGACACATAAACCGTGTCAGATAAATATAATCATTGTCATTTTTTTCACATTCAATACAACTCTTTAATTGATCTTCCATTTTATTGTATATATTAAGTATTGTAATATATTAAGTAACAAAGTAAAACTCCTATTATATGAAAACCCCCACCATAATAGAGCTATTAACTTTGTGGAGCTTTCCAGGTTTGACTCCCCTGCTTTTACCCAATATTTGAAGGTTACTGGTGGGAATATAAACCAGGAGATGTGTTCGAGGATGTCAGTACATCCCTTTCTCCTGAAGTTGTAATGCGAAAGTGGAAGTTTCTTTACAATGTGTGCCTTTTGGATTTCCTGAGTATGTACTCTTTAACCTGGATGAAGAGAGTGTAGATTATCTGCAGCTAAGAATTAAATAATAGAAGCAGCTCCACCACAACCAGGAATTCAATGGAGACATTGGATTTGGCCAACTTCCTTCTCTTGGAAAATGGACCTGACAGCCGACAACTGGCAATAGTGAGTACACAATAACTGCACATTGTTTTACAACATTTCTGCACTAAACTTTTATACTATGGTTGATCACATTTGAGCAGCTCAATAAATCTTGCAAAAAGGGCAGATCATTGTGCTATCAATTGTCTAAATTAAGTTTTTCTATTTACTTTAGTTTATACTTATTAACACCCAACTGATAAAATCTGAAAGAACAGACTGAGCAGAAATTTGCTTTTCATTGTTTTAAAATGTATATGGGTTTGAGAAATAAACCATTCATAATAACAATTTTCTTTGTAAATCAGTTATGTTACAGTTACTTTTTTCTTCCCTGAAATTTTAAAATCATATTCAGATTTTTATATTTTACCTTACTAATTACCGAGCAATATAATAAACTACCTTCAATTCTTTTCAACAGTTTCACCCAGCAAGGTACTCACCAGAATTCAATGCCGGACAAGGTTGACAAGGCTCTCCAAATGCATGATCAGTATTGGCACAGCAGCAGTGAGATTTGGTGAAAGCTCCTGATAATGGTCGATCACACTGGCCTCTCTTGTATCCACCATAGCAGGTGCTTCTCATATGAGTATCTGTAGGTCAAAATAACGATTACAAAAATGTACTATTGGTGAGGAAAGGCCATAAAATAAATCAAGATTTGAAAGGGAAATGGAGTAAATAAGGCAAAAAAAAACATACTCAGGATGATTAAGTGGAGACAGGAAAGGTTATGGTTTTAAAAGCTTAGAGAGAAATTTTGGCTTCCCCACATTGGTTGAGAGAAAACTATAGACCAATGAGCCTAACATCAGTAGTAGGGACGTTGCTAGAGTCCATTATCAAGGACTTCACAGCACAGAATTTGGAAAGCAGTGGTGTAATCAGACAAAATCAGTATGGATTTACAAAAGGAAAATCATGCTTGACAAACCTACTACAATTCTTTGAAGATGCAACTAGTAGAGTTGACCAGGGAGAACCAGTGGATGTAGTTAATTTAGACTTTTGGAAGGCTTTTGACAAGGTCTCACATAGCAGATTAATAAGTAAAGTTAAAGCGCGTGGGATTACGGGTACTGCCTTGAGATAGTTAGAAAGCTGGTTAGCAGATGGGAAGCAAAAAGTTAGAATAAATGGGTCTTTTTCTGATCAGCAGGCAGTGACCAGTGAAGTACTGCAGGGATCTGTGGTAGGACCCCAATTGTTCACATTATAGATTAACGATTTGAACGAGGGAACTAAATGTATTATTTCCAAATTTGTAGATGATATAAAGTTGGGTGGGATGGTGAGCTGTGAGGAGATGGAGAGATGCTTCACCATGATTTTGACAGGCTGAGTGAGTGGACACATGCATGACAAACGGGCAGCACGGTAGCACAGTGAATAGCATTGTAGCTTCACAGCGCCAGGGTCCCAGTTTCGATTCCCTGCTGGGTCACTGTCTGTGCAGAGTCTGCACGTTCTCCCCGTGTGTGCGTGGGTTTCCTCCGGGTGCTCTGGTTTCCTCCCACAGTCCAAAGGTTAGGTGGATTGGCCATCCTAAATTGCCCTTAGTGTCCAAAAAGGTTAGGAGGGGTTATTGGGTTACGGGGATAGGGTGGAAGTGAGGGCTTAAGTGGGTCGGTGCAGACTCGATGGGCCTCCTTCTGCACTGTATGTTCTATGTCTATGACAGATGATTATAATATGGATAAATGTGAGGTTATAACTTCTCTCTCCATAGATGTTTAGGGGGCCTCACGGTAGCATGGTGGTTAGCATCAATGCTTCACAGCTCCAGGGTCCCAGGTTCGATTCCCGGCTGGGTCACTGTCTGTGTGGAGTCTGCACGTCCTCCCCGTGTGTGCGTGGGTTTCCTCCGGGTGCTCCGGTTTCCTCCCACAGTCCAAAGATGTGCGGGTTAGGTGGATTGGCCATGCTAAATTGCCCGTAGTGTAAGGTTAATGGGGGGATTGTTGGGGTACGGGTATACGGGTTACGTGGGTTTAAGTAGGGTGATCATTGCTCGGCACAACATCGAGGGCCGAAGGGCCTGTTCTGTGCTGTACTGTTCTATGTTCTATGTTTCCAGACATGCTGACTATTTTCAGCCTGTTCTGTATTCGGTAAGATTTCCTGCAGATCTGCAGCATTTTATTCGTCAAAGTTATGAAGTCAGATTGGAGAAACATGGACTTGGAAAGGAAGGGTTGGAGAGGTGATCGTATAAAGATACAGTTAACTGAATAGACAAAATAAATCCAATAAGTAAAATTTTGAACACACAACTTTATACATGCATACACAACCTAACCTGTACCTAAAAACAGCAAATCATATCAATAAAAATGGGAAAATAAGTTCTATCAGGGGATAAATAATGTGAACTATATTTTATGAAAGTAAAAATGTGAACTGTATCTAATAACCAAAGCTGTTGATACTTATAGTGTATAACATAAACTGTAGATAATATTACCTTAGATTTAATGTGGCATGCAGCAAATGAAATTACTTTAAGAGGAAAACTATTTTTGATTCTACAGAATGTGACAAATGGCTAACCCCTTGAAAAGAAAAATGTAGCCACAAGTTAAAATTTAAAATAAACATGACCAGGAAAACATCACATTTCAGAATTAACCATGTTAATACAAAGCAAATTTGAATACAAGACACATTAAATGAATTTTTAGGGTAGTTTATGGTCTTTTTAAAAAGTTTGCTCATTGCATATATTTCAACAAATTCTCTTACCAACGCAGACACGCCCATCAAGTCCAATAGCCAGACCAGGAGGACATTCACATCTGTAGGAGCCATCCGTGTTGACACACCGTCCATTCATACAAATTCCTGGTGTATGACACTCATCAATGTCTGTTGAAAAGCAGAAGATACACTCATTATGGCAAAATACAAGTCATGGATACATGCATTCCTGTAAATAAGCTTGGGTGCATCTGGGTTGCTATCTTCCTCTGCAGTAAATGAATAAGAGACTGCCATGCTAGATTGGGCCTCCTGAACCACACCAGGCAATCTTTAATAGAGTTGACCATTACAATACAAACTATTGTCTCAAGATGGAAAAAGGGGGGTTCAACTTACAGACTCTGGGATTGGCTTTCAGAATGCCTTTGTCCCTAAATTTGTGAGATCCTATGGTGTGAGCTCCCCTGCTCAGCTAGCTGGAGAGTACCGACTTTGGTATGTGCTCACATGAACAAAACAGCAAAGTTGAGCACTAATGAGCTATATAGCATCTAGGAATAACTTTGGTGTTTGGGACCTTGTCCTGCCACTTGACGTTGCAGATAGCTCTTATGCAGCAATGGTGGGATGCATCCAGTTGCTTTATGTGACACTAGGTTTCCCATGCCTTATAACTATAAAGAAGTGATGTGAGCACCATTCAAATAAGCAAAACACCGCTGATGCTGGAAATCTGGAATAAAAACCGAAAATGCTGGATAAAATGCAGCATCTGTGGAGAAAAACAGAATTTAATGTCTCGTATCTAAATGATCCTTTTACAATTCTGTTTTCATTTAGATCCGAAAAGTTAACTTTGTTTCTCTCCACAGATGCTGCCAGACTTTTGAGCTTATCCAGCATTTTCTGTTTTCATTTCAGGACCACTGCCTGGTAGAATTACTCCATGCACTATCGAAAGCCTGCCAAATGCTGAGCTTGTTTTATCAGGAAACATGCAATTTCATCATCCAATGTGGCATTTTTGGAGAGGATAGTCCCACGATATCATCATTTCTGTACAGAATTGAAGGGTATTTTGTTGTGACAATGTGGTTTGTGGCCAGAGGAATGAATATTAGTGCAAGATCGTGACTTTTTCAGATTTATTGCAAGGTGGAGTGTTGAGGCGAGGGCACCACAAATGGTAGATTGTTGGTTCAGCCGATTGTTAAAATGCTTTGCCCTACAAGACAGAATCTTATATGTGTTCATTAGGAACTGATTGCTGTCTGCTAATAAGCTAGGTGCTGTTTCATTTTTGGGACTATAGACAGATTGCATACCTTTATGGAGAACCTTCAGTTCAAACTTAACAGCAGATTCTAAAATTCAGAGACTTGTTTTCCCACCATCGTGTTAAAATTTCACCTTGTTGGCATATTTGTTTAACTAATCAGCCTTAAATTATTAAATTATACTGTATATAGGTTTCAGGTATACAAATAGTTGTTTGGTTGTACAGAACTTGAGTACTGCTGAAAAAAAAGACACATTTTTGTGAAAGCTTTTCCTCTTGCACTGATCAGTACAATTCGCAAGAAAAGGAAACAATAATCTATACCAAGTGAGAAAAGAGAGCGCTGATTTGTTGGCAAATGGACTCTGATCGGTAGAGAATGCACCAGTTGATGGTGACTGAATGTTAACTTGAGAGTGAAGCTGATACAGCATTGTTAAAAGTTGCAAATCTGTATGCAGCAGCACTTAAGAAGTGGTCCAACATAAGTACTTTAACCATACTGAAAGCTTATAGTATAGCCAAGCCAGTGAGGAAACACCAAGAACATGTGATGGCTGCTGAAAGTCTAACCTGGGAGCAGGTATGAAAATACATGCTCATGTATTCAGGGTTTTCTGCCCACTATTTTCTGTCACAGAGAGGCAAAAAGATGCTGAGGCTCCACATCTCCAACTGGTGAACTACTCATGAGACTTTTTTTCCTACACGTGTAAGGAAAGCTTTCTGGAGAATACGCATACATATATAGCAGTGCTAACTGTGAGGTATTCCGGAGTCTTCTGTCTGCCTAGTGAGAGCTCAAATCTCCACTCATCCTGTGTTCAACATTTTTATGTGCATTTTATAACTTGGGAGTAGTCCCCAATTTAAATAAACAGCTTGGGCATAGGTTAACAGTTCTCCAGCAACTTGCTGACTGCTTGGAGGCATGCTAGTGCAAAGGCAAAAAAGCAAGTTACAATAGTAACTGGCAATGAGTATCTTTCTGGAAATGAGAGAGAGAAAACATGAACCAAAGGGAAAACAGTACAGGAAAATAAATGGGGTATAGCAGGAGGAGTCAATAGGTGTTAGAGACAGCAAGTCCAGGGGAAAACAGAATTAGAGAGCAACAGATAAAGGCAGTAGCTGGGAGTCAGCGAGAGGTGATAAAGTGAGCCGGAGAAAAAACAATAAGACACGAATAAGTAAGGAATAATCCTTGAAATAGTTTGTGGCCAGAGACGAGAGTAATCAAAAACACCTAAAAATGGTATCAGTGTAAGATGCTCATTAGTGAGGAGATTAGATTAATTTTACATAGGTCCTGTTTAAATCTTTATTTAATTTTTGTTAGCTTTGGTTAGTTTAACGATTAGATGTAGGGCAAGGAACCTCAGTAGCGTGGAGTGCCCATTTTGTGCCAATTCAAAACCAGGGGTGGGATTCTCTGTAGCACTGCGCCAAAATCAGAAACTCTGGAAGCGGGGCACGCAGTGGTTTGATGCCGGGTCGCGATGCTCCAGCCCCCTCCAAATCGGTGCCATTGGGACGTGCACCGCGTGCTGTCGCAACGCCACTGGTTCATCATCAGCCGGCCCACCCGCGATGCTCCACCTCCGATGGGCCGAGTTCCCGGCGGCGCAGGCAACGTGTGATCCCAGCGGTCGGCAGCCTGGCGTGCAGACAATGTCCAGCGCCGCCACACTCGGCCGAGATCTGTGCTGCTGGCCGGGGGGCTTCTGCCAGGGCTGGGGTGATGGGGGTGGCCAGGAGGTGGACTATAGGGTCAGGGTGGGTGGCTACTCGTCCAGCACGGCCAACGCCATCTTCTCCAGCGTGACCGGTGCATGTGTGGGGGATGCAGGTGTGTGCGGCTGCAGCTCGTCAGCCCTGTGCATGTGCAGCATGGGACCTGGCGATTCTCTAACCGTTTTCCGCTGTTCCGCAGGTGTTTCACGCGGCACCGGTGCTCACACTTTATTTATGTCCGGGAAAAATCCGTTCACCCTTTCTTGGTTAGGTCCGCTCTGTGCATCACCTTGAACTGCACCAGGCTTATTACTGCACATGAGGTGGAGTTGATCCTCTGCAGCGTCTCAATTCAGAGTCCTCCCCCTATCTCCATGCCCAGCACCTCCCTCAATTTCCATCATGTTTCACTAGTGGGGTTGTGATGATCGGAATACCTTGCCCCTTTAAGAGGCTTGGAACCCTGGGGGACTCCGCCTCTGGCTACGCCCCCTGGGAAACAGTACTTAAGATGAGACTCCATTTTGCGAGCACACTTCTCATGGAGGCTGCCATTGTCCACTGCTTATTAAAGCCTTTGATTACTGACCTAACTTTCGTGTCGTAATTGAGAGTGCCTCAATTTAATAAGCAGTGCACATCAAGATGGACAGCGGTCTGAAACCAGAGAGACTCAACCCGGAAGGCAGGACGCCTGAAGCCTCGGAAATCTTTAAACATTGGCTCCGGTTATTTGAGGATTATTTGGAATCCTCACCGTCTGATGTCGACAGCGTTCGCAAGCTGCGCTTCCTACATGGCCGGGTGAGCCACCGAATCTCTGCCATGATTGAAACCGCTACGACCTATGAGGCGGCGATCGAAATATTGAAGAAACGCTTCATAAAGACTACCAATGAGGTACATGCCAGGCATTTGCTCTCGACCTGCAGCCAGCGCTCCGGAGAAATGCTGGATGAGTTCGTGGAAAGACTCACCGCGCTCGCGAGGAACTGCGACCACAAAGCAGTGACGGCTGAAGAACACAGGGACTTACACATTCGCGACGCCCTTGTGTCTGGCATCAGGTCATCATACATCTGGCAGCGGCTCCTAGAAGACGGGGCGAAGGATCTCCAAGGCACGGTAACGCTCGGCTTTTCTCTCGAAACGGCCCACCGTAACCTCCGTACGTACTCCGCGGACCTTACGAATCCCTCTCGATCCCCTCCAGACTCGGCCACGCTACAGGCCTGTGCCACGCGTCGATCCACTCACTCCGGGGGCTCCCCATGCTATTTCTGTGGGCAAGGCCAGCACCCACGTCAGCGTTGTCCGGCCCGATCTGCGACCTGCAACGACTGCGGGAAGAAAGGGCACTTCGCGAAAGTCTGCCTGGCTGGGCCCAAAGGCCACAAACAAAAGTCTCACCGGGCCCAGAAATCAAGCTCCCGGCCTCACAGGCCCCGCAACGTGGCTGCACTGCGGGCAGACACGCCCACTTCTGACGCGTCATTGACCTCGTGCGAGTCATGGGAGCGGCCATCCTGGCGGCGGCTATCTTCAAAACCCGACACGTGCGACCGGCGGCGGCGGCCATCTTGTGACTCCGGGCGGCCATTTTGTGAGTCCGACTCTGACGGCCCGCACCTAGGAGCGATCACGCTTGATCAATCACGGCCGAAACACCTGCGAAACTCGATGATGCGGGTGCGAATCAACGGCCAGGACACTCCCTGCCTGTTCGACTCCGGGAGCACGGAGAGCTTTATCCACCCAGACACGGTAAGGCGCTGCTCCCTGCGCACCCATCCCGCCTCCCAAACTATCGCCCTCGCCTCAGGGTCCCATTTGGTTCAAATCACGGGGTATTGTGTCGCTGACCTCACAATTCAAGGCGCGAAATACTCCCATTTTAAACTGTACATTTTTCCTCAACTCTGCGCCCCCCTGCTGCTTGGCCTCGACTTTCAGTGCAGCCACCGGAGCCTGACACTGAAGTTCGGCGGACCCCTGCCCCCACTCACAGTCTGCAGCCTGGCGACACTCAAAGTTGCGCCACCCCGCCTCTTCGCGAACCTCACTCCCGACTGTAAGCCCATCGCCACCAAGAGTCGCCGGTACAGTACCCAAGACTTGACTTTCATCAAGTCGGAGGTTCAGCGGCTACTAAAAGAGGGGGTCATAGAGGCCAGCAACAGCCCTTGGAGGGCCCAGGTATTAGTAGTCCGCTCCGGGGAAAAGCAACGCATGGTTGTGGATTATAGCCAGACAATAAACCGCTTCACACAACTCGATGCGTACCCACTTCCCCGAATAGCTGAAATGGTGACCCAAATTGCCCAGTATCGGGTATTCTCCACGGTTGACCTCAAATCGGCCTACCACCAACTCCCTATTCGCTCAGAGGACCGCCCCTACACGGCTTTTGAAGCAGCCGGTCGGCTGTTTCACTTCCTCAGGGTACCCTTTGGTGTTACAAACGGAGTCTCCGTTTTCCAGAGGGCGATGGATCAAATGGTGGACCAGTACGGCTTACGGGCGACCTTCCCGTACTTGGACAACGTCACCATCTGCGGCCATGACCAGCAGGACCACGACGCAAACCTGAGGAAGTTCCTCCAGACTGCCCGGGCCCTCAACCTCACCTACAACAAAGAGAAATGCGTGTTCCACACAACCCGGCTCGCCATCCTCGGCTACGTCGTGGAGAACGGGGTCCTAGGCCCGGACCCCGACCGCATGCGTCCCCTTAAGGAACTCCCCCTCCCCCGTAGCCTCAAGGCACTCAAACGGTGCTTGGGGCTTTTCTCCTATTACGCCCAGTGGGTCCCCAGATATGGGGACAAAGCCCGGCCACTCATTAAGACCACAGTTTTTCCTCTGACGGATGAGGCCCAGTCGGCTTTCAACCATATCAAGGCCGGCATCATCAAGGCCGCCATGCACGCGGTGGATGAAGCCATCCCCTTTCAAATAGAAAGCGATGCATCAGACGTCGCCCTGGCTGCTACCCTCAACCAAGCGGGCAGACCAGTAGCGTTCTTCTCCCGAACCCTCAACGCCTCGGAAATTCGACACTCTGCAGTCGAGAAGGAGGCACAAGCCATAGTGGAGGCCGTGCGACACTGGAGGCACTACCTAGCTGGTAGGAGGTTCACCCTCATCACCGATCAACGGTCGGTCGCCTTTATGTTCGATAACGCACAACGGGGCAAAATAAAGAACGACAAGATTCTGAGGTGGAGAATAGAGCTCTCCACCTATACGTACGATATTAAATATCGCCCGGGGAAGCTCAACGAGTCCCCAGATGCCCTGTCCCGCGGCACGTGCGCCAACGCGCAATTGGACCGCCTGAGAGCCATCCACGATGACCTCTGCCACCCGGGGGTCACCCGGTTGCCCACTTCATCAAGTCCCGCAACCTGCCCTACTCCATAGGGGAGGTCAAGACCATGACTAAGGCATGCCAGATCTGTGCAGAATGCAAACCGCAGTTCTATCGACCAGACAAGGCCCGCCTGATAAAAGCCTCTGGGCCCTTTGAGCGACTAAGCGTGGACTTCAAAGGGCCTCTCCCGTCCAACAACCGCAACATCTATTTCCTCACCGTCATTGATGAATTCTCCCGCTTCCCTTTTGCTGTCCCCTGCCCCGATACTACCTCGGCCTCCGTGATCAAGGCACTGCGCAGCATCTTCGCTCTGTTTGGTTTCCCCGCTTATATCCACAGCGACCGGGGTACATCGTTCATGAGCGATGAGCTGCGTCGGTACCTGCTCAGCAAGGGCATCGCCTCGAGCAGGACAACGAGCTATAACCCGCGGGGAAACGGGCAAGTGGAGAGGGAGAACGCGACAGTTTGGAAGGCTGTCCTCCTAGCCCTACGGTCAAGGAGTCTCCCTATCGCCCGCTGGCAGGAGGTCCTACCCGATGCCCTGCACTCCATTAGGTCGCTCCTCTGTACGGCCACGAACGAGACCCCTCACAATCGTTTGTTTGTCTTCCCCAGGAAGTCCACCTCTGGAGTCTCGCTTCCACCCTGGCTGACGACTCCGGGTCCAGTCCTACTCCGGAGGCATGTGAGGAACCATAAAACGGATCCCATAGTCGAGAGGGTCCACCTGCTGCACGCGTTATGCCTACGTCGAGCACCCCGATGGCAGGCAGGATACTGTATCCCTGCGAGACCTGGCACCCGCTGGCTCTCCCACCGACTCCACTGATCCTCCCACCGACCCCCCCCCTTCTACCGACGCTCCCGGCCCTACACTGAACGCCGACTTCGACAGCGCCCCCTGCCCCCCAGCCGACACCGACCACCTTAATCACTCCTGATACCCCCCCTCTCCAAGGCGGACGAAGCTTCAGTCAACCGTGCTCCCGGATAGACCACCATCGGAACCGACCGCATCCACGGCACCACCACCGGAGCGGCGAAAGTCAGCACGGACTATCAGACCACCACAAAGACTGAACTTATAATTTAAAAACACTTCATCCCCGACGGACTATGTTTTTTTTTAAACAGAGGGTGAATGTGATGATCGGAATACCTTGCCCCTTTAAGAGGCTTGGAACCCTGGGGGACTCCGCCTCTGGCTACGCCCCCTGGGAAACAGTACTTAAGATGAGACTCCATTTTGCGAGCACACTTCTCATGGAGGCTGCCATTGTCCACTGCTTATTAAAGCCTTTGATTACTGACCTAACTTTCGTGTCGTAATTGAGAGTGCCTCAGGGGTCCTGACCTTTTCATTGAGTCGTCTGTTTTTTCACCACAGTTCTATGAGTTGTCTGTATTTTCACCACATTTGTCACCCGCTAGCCAGTCCGGCCCTACCATTGTGTCCAAAAGTGTGTCCGGGTAGCTGGGTAATGTCTTTGTCTCCTTACAGAGGAAATCGCACAGCTGCACGTTCCCTTTCGGCAGTTGGAGTTTCTCTGATAGTTTCCCCAGGGTAGCTACCATCCAAGCCAGGTCCTTCACCTCAAGGCCCCTCTGTCCTCCTTCTATGCCCTAAATGTGTAATCTATCCTAGCCAGTGTGAATTTATGGTTATTGCAGACGGGGGCCCCAGGTTGAGTTTACAACCTGAGAAGGCAGCAAACTCTCAAAGGAGTTGCATTAGCTTTCCCATGCTGGCCAGGGGATTCGACACGTAGAGGGGCAGGTTATCTGCATAGAATGAAACTCTGTGCTCTCTAAAAGCCAGTTCACCACTTCGCTGGTTTTCTCCTTTGGCTCTAAAGCCCCTGTAGCCCCAGTTTTCTTCCTTTTTGCACTTTGCTTCCCCTGAAGATTTTCCCCTTCCCCTCCCAGTGCCAGGCACTCTAGATCTGTAAAAGGAGGGTTGAATTTGAATAATCTATTTGATGAAGTAATAGAGAAGGTTGATGACGGGATAGCAATGGATGTTGTCCATATGGATTTTAAGAAAGCTTTGGACAAAGTATCATTAAAAAAAAGGCCGGTTAACGGACTTCCGGTAGCGGCAATGAACAGCTGAGCCGCATGTTCGGCGGCTCCCGATACCAACGGACTTCGGGGCTTTTTTAAAGGCCCCCAACGGACCTGAGGAGGCAAATCCCGACGGGGGAAGAGGCCAGGAGTCGCCCCATGGTGCAGACCAGGAGCGGGGCAGGGAGAGAACCGGGAGAAAAAACACTTAGAAAAAAATCGGAACCCGAAGGACAAAATGGCGGCCGGCGAAAGTTTCGAGGAGCTGAAGAAGTGGGTCCAGGAGCAGCAGACGACTCTGCTGCGCTGCTTCCAGGATTTGAAAGTGGAGCTGCTGGAGTACCAGCCTCCCCGAACAGGCGCCGGAATGTGCCGACTAGGGGCTTTTCACAGTAACTTCATTGAAGCCTATTCGTGACAATAAGTGATTTTCATTTCATTTCATTTCATTTCAAGGTAACCAACAGGGTTAGAGACCCAGACAGCCCAGGAGGCTGCGATCTGGGAGCTGCAGCAACAGGCCGCCGAGAGGGAGGACGAGGTCGCGGCCGTGGTGGGGAAGGTGGAGGTGCATGAGGCGCTTCATAAAAGATGGCAGGAGCGGTTCGAGGAGTTGGACAACCGGTCGAGGAGGAAGAATTTACGGATCCTGGGCCTCACGGAGGGGCTGGAGGGGTCGGACCTAGCGGCCTATGTGGTGGTGATGCTGAACTCGCTGATGGGGGCTGGGTCCTTCCAGGGGCCTCTGGAGTTGGAGGGGGCCCACAGAATTCTGGCTAGGAGGCCCAAGCCGAACGAGCCGCCACGGGCGGTGTTGGTGAGGTTCCACCGGTTCGTGGATCGTGAGTGTGTGCTCCGGTGGGCCAAGAAGGAGCGGAGCAGCAAATGGGAGAACACGGAGGTGCGGATCTTCCAGGACTGGAGTGCGGAAGTGGCGAGGCGGAGGGCCGGGTTTAACCGGACGAAGGCGGTGCTCCACAGACGGATGGTGAAGTTTGGAATGCTGCAGCCGGCGCATCTGTGGGTCACCTATAAGGATCGACACCACTACTTTGAGTCCCCGGAGGAGGCGTGGGCCTTCGTGCAAGCAGAGAAACTGGACTCAAACCGAGGGTCCCCCGGAGGGGGGATGCTGTAGAATACTGTATTTATTTATACTGTATACTGTATTTGCGGAGTTTAGGGTAAGATGTGGGGTGGCCTTAGGGTGGGTGGGGTGATGTTGAACGGGTTTTTTTTTTAATGGGTTTTCAAGCAGGAGTTGGGTTGACGGGTTAGGACTGAGGGGTAAACGGGGTGTTCGGGGAGCTGGTGGGGGGGACTGACAATGGGAGTGGCCCTGGAGGAGGCGGGGCCCGGCAGGGCGAAAGCGCGGGCTTTCTGCGGGGTTCCTGCGCTGGGAGAGGGAGGGGGCGGGTTTTTTTCTTTTCCCGCGCAGGAGCGGGGGAGGGTGGACTGGTTGATGGGCACAATGGAGGAGGGGCAGTCCCACGTTGGGAGGAGCCGAAAGTAGGGCGGGAGCCGCCGGGGTCAGCAGAAGATAGCTGGCTCACGGGAGTGTTGTAGAGGGGGGGGCGCGGTTAGGAGGGGTCCTAGCCTGGGGGGGAGGAGGGGTGGGGGGATACTGGGTTGCTGCTGAAACGGTCAGGAAGGAGCTGGAGGACGCAGGGGGTGCTGGAGGGGGGGGGGGGGGGGGGGGGGAGTTGCCGACGTGGGGAACTGGCAGAGCGTGGGACGCTGGCAGGGGGTGGGCAAGGGATGGGGTATGGCTAATCGGCAGGGGAAGGAGGCAGGGAGCCCTTGGATCCGGCTGATAACCTGGAATGTGAGGGGGCTGAATGGGCCGGTCAAAAGGGCCCGAGTAGTTGCGCACCTGAAGGGACTGAAGGCGGATGTGGCCATGCTCCAGGAGACAAACCTGAGAGTGGTGGACCATGTCCGGCTGAGAAACGGGTGGGTGGGCCAAGTATTCCACTCAGGGCTGGATGAGAGGAGGAAGAAGGTGCTGTTTGAGGCGTTGAAGGTGGTGGCTGACAGTGGCGGGAGGTACGTGATGGTGAGTGGCAAGCTGCAGGGGGAGCGGGTAGTGTTGGTGAATGTTTATGCCCCAAATTGGGACGATGCGGGGTTCATGCAGCGTATGCTGGGCCGCATTCTGGACCTGGAGGCGGGGGGCCTGATCATGGGGGGAGACTTTAACACAGTACTGGATCCCCCATTGGATCGATCCAAGTCCCGGACGGGCAGGAAGTCGGCGGCGGCTAAGGTGTTGAGGGGATTTATGGACCAGATGGGTGGGGTGGACCCTTGGAGGTTTGCGAGGCCAAGGGCCAGGGAATACTCGTTTTTCTCCCATGTACATAAGGCCTACTCAAGGATTGATTTTTTTTTGTCCTGAGCAGGGGGCTGGTGTCGAGGGTGGAGGAAGTGGAATACTCCGCCATTGCCATTTCGGATCATGCCCCGCACTGGATGGATCTCGGGCTGGGGGAAGAGAGGGACCAACGTCCGCTCTGGCGCATGGAGGTGGGGCTGCTGGCAGATGAGGAGGTGGCCAGGAGGGTCCAGGGGTGTATTGAGAGATACCTCGAGGCCAATGATAACAGGGAGGTTCGGGTGGGGACGGTCTGGGAGGCATTGAAGGCGGTGATGAGGGGGGAATTGAACCCATAGGGAGAGGGGGAGCAGAGGGAAAGGGAAAGACTGATAGGGGAGATGGTGCAGGTGGATAGGAGATATGCGGAGGCCCCGGAGGAGGGATTGCTGGGGGAGAGGCGTGGCCTTCAGGCCAGATTTGACCTACTGACGACCAGAAAGGCGGAAGCCCAGTGGAGGAAAGCACAGGGGGCGGTGTACGAACACGGGGAGAAGGCGAGCAGGATGCTGGCGCACCAGCTCCGGAAACGAGACGGGGCTAGGGAGATTGGGGGAGTGACGGATAGAGCTGGGAAGGTGGTGCGGAGGGGGGTAGAGGTCAATGGGGTCTTCAGAGACTTCTATGGGGAACTGTACCGGTCTGAACCCCGGGTGGAGGAGGGTGGAATGGGGTGCTTCCTGGACAAGTTGCGATTCCCGAGTGTGGAAGAGGAGTGGGTGGAGGGACTAGGGGCGCCGATCGAGTTGGAGGAGGTGGTCAAAGGGATAGGGAGCATGCAGTCGGGGAAGGCACCGGGGCCGGACGGGTTTCCGGCCGAATTCTATAAAAAGTATTTGGATCTGTTGGGTCCCCTGTTGGTCCGGACCTTCAACGAGGCAAGGGAGGGGAGAGAGGGGAGGGGGGGGGGGGGGGGGGGGGGGGGGGGGCTCTGCCCCCAACTATGTCACAGGCGCTGATTTCCTTGATCCTGAAGCGGGACAAGGACCCTCTGCAGTGTGGATCATATAGGCCGATTTCGCTGTTGAACGCCGATGCTAAGCTGCTGGCAAAGATCCTGGCCACTAGAATAAAGGATTGTGTGCCGGGGGTCATACATAAGGACCAGACGGGGTTTGTGAAGGGAAGGCAGCTGAACACAAATGTGCGAAGACTCCTCAATGTCATTATGATGCCGGCGGTGGAAGGGGAGGCGGAGATAGTGGTGGCGTTGGACGCGGAGAAGGCCTTCGATAGGGTTGAGTGGGAGTACTTGTGGGAGGTGTTGGAGAGGTTTGGGTTTGGGGAGGGGTTTATCCGGTGGGTGAGACTGCTCTACGAGGCCCCGATGGCAAGTGTAGCCACGAATAGGAGGAGGTTGGAGTACTTTCGGCTGCATCGGGGGACGAGACAGGGGTGCCCCCTGTCCCCCTTGCTCTTCGCGTTGGCGATTGAGCCCCTGGCCATGGCACTGAAGGAGTCAGGGAACTGGAGGGGCCTGGTGCGGGGTGGGGAGGAGCATCGAGTGTCGCTGTACGCGGACGACCTGTTGCTATATGTGGCGGACCCGGTGGGGGGGATGCCGGAGGTGAGTAGGATTCTTGGGGAATTCGGGGGTTTCTCGGGGTGTAAGCTGAACCTGGGCAAGAGTGAGGTGTTTGTGGTGCATCCGGGGGATCAAGAGGAGGGGATTGGTAGGCTCCCATTGAAGCAGGCAGGGAAGAGTTTTAGGTACCTAGGGATCCAGGTGGCGGGGAGCTGGGGGGCCCTGCACAAGCTCAACCTCACAAGTTTGGTGGAGCAGATGGAGGAGGAGTTTAAGAGATGGGATATGTTACCGCTGTCACTGGCGGGGAGGGTGCAGTCCGTCAAGATGACGGTGCTCCCGAGGTTTTTGTTCTTGTTCCAGTGCCTCCCCATCCTTATCCCGAAGGCCTTTTTCAGGAAGGTCAACAGCAGTATCACGGGTTTTGTGTGGGCGCATGGGACTCCGAGGGTTCGAAGAGTGTTCCTGGAGCGAGGTAGGGATAGGGGGGGGCTGGCGTTGCCCAACCTCTGTGGGTACTACTGGGCGGCCAACGCAGCGATGGTGCGTAAGTGGGCAATGGACGAGGAGGGGGCAGCGTGGAAGAGGATGGAGTGGGCACGAGCCTGGAAGCGCTAGTAACGGCGCCGTTGCCGCTCCCTCCAACAAGGTACACCACGAGCCCGGTGGTGGCGGCTACCCTCAAAATTTGGGGGCAATGGAGACGGCACAGGGGAGAAATGGGGGGCTCAATGGAGGCCCCGATACGGGGGAACCATCGGTTTGTCCCAGGGAGGATTGATGGCGGATTTCTGGGCTGGCACAGGGCAGGGGTTAGGAGGTTGAGGGACCTGTTTGTGGAGGGGAGGTTCGCGAGCTTGGGGGAGTCAGAGGGGAAGTTTGGGCTCCCCCCGGGGAACATGTTTAGGTACATCCAGGTGAGGGCGTTTGCCAGGCAGCAGGTGGAGGGGTTCCCCTTGCTGCCCCCGCGAGGGGTGCGGGATAGGGTGCTCTCGGGGGTGTGGGTCGGAGGAGGGAGGATCTCGGACATATACCGGGTAATGCAGGAGGTAGACGAGGTCTCGGTGGAGGAACTGAAGGGGAAGTGGGAAGAGGAGCTGGGGGAGGAGATTGAGGAGGGGACGTGGGCGGATGCCCTGGAGAGAGTGAATTCCTCCTCTTCCTGTGCGAGGCTTGGCCTCATACAGTTCAAGGTGCTGCATAGGGCCCACATGACTGGGACGAGGATGAGGTTTTTCGGGGGCGAGGACAGGTGTGCTAGGTGCTCGGGGAGCCCAGCGAACCACGCCCATATGTTTTGGGCGTGCCCAGCGTTGGGGGAGTTTTGGAAGGGGGTGGCAAAGACGGTGTCGAGGCTGGTGGGATCCAGGGCCGAGCCAGGCTGGGGACTCGCAATTTTTGGGGTTGCAGTGGAGCCGGGAGTGCAGGAGGCGATAGAGGCCGGGGTCCTGGCCTTTGCGTCCCTAGTAGCCCGGCGGAGGATCTTGCTCCAGTGGAAGGATGCGAGGCCCCCAAGCGTGGAGGCCGGGATCTCGGATATGGCGGGGTTCATTAAATTGGAGCGGGTGAAATTTGGCCTGAGGGGATCAGTACAAGGGTTTTTCAGGCGGTGGCAGCCTTTTCTGGACTTCCTGGCGGAACGGTAGGGAAAGAGGCCGACAGCAGCAGCAACCCGGGGGGGGGGGGGGGGGGGGGTAAGGATAGGGGGGAGGGAGAACTGTGCACATGGGTTTGTGGAGGGTGCTATCTCTCTCTTTTTTTGTTTTTCTCTTTGTTCTTTTTCTTTGTTGTTGTTCTTTTTTTTTGTTTTTTGTTCTGTTTGAAGTTGCTCTTGAAGCTGGGGGGGTATTGTTCATGGGGTGTTACCGCAGGTGTATGTTAATAGAGCTAAGATGTTTATATTTTGTATTTTGTAAACATTTCAATAAAAATTATTTTTTTTTAAAAAGGCCGGTTAACAAAATTAAGCCACATTTGTGGTGTCGTTCTGTTGATAATATTACTGAGGATTGGATTGTTCTTAAAATGTTACTGGTCTTTGAAGGATTTTAAGAGCAGACAATGAGGATGGTGTCAATTGACTGCAACAGGACACAGGTAGGCTAACAGAGATGACAGACATGTGGCAGATAAGATTTAATGCAGAGAAGAGTGAAATGATGCATCTTGGCAGAAGGGTAGGGAGAAGCAATATATACTTAATGGCGCAACTCCACAGATTCAGAGGAACCTGGGGTTTGTGTGCATAGATCTTTAAAGGTGGCAGGGCATATTAGAAGAGCAGTTAGTGAAGCATAGGTGATCTTGAATATCAAAATTAGAGGAACTGAGTACAAAAGCAGGGAAGTTATGTTGAACCTTTATACAGCTCTTGTTATGTCCAGTTCTGGCCACCACACTTTAGGAAGGATATGAGGGTCTTTGAGGCACAGAGGAGATTTTCAGGTTTGCGGGATGAGGGATCTTAGTTACAAGGTTAGGTTCAAGAACCTTGGACCAAAATCAATCAAAGGGAGGCTTGATACAGGCATACAACAGTATGGTTTCCCACTGATGTACAAGGACTAAAGGATATAGATTTAAGATTTTGGGCAAGAGACGCAAGGAATATAAGGAAGAACTTTTTTACACAGCAAGTGGTAATGACCTGGAATGTGCTGCCTACAAGAGTGGTGGAAGCAGAAATGAAGATTTGTTTCAAAAGGAAATTGGATGGCCATTTGAAGAAAACTTGAAGGGCTTTAGGGATAGAGAAGGGAAAGGGTACTGATTGCATACTTCAGCAGAAAGCCTGTAGGAATTCACTGGGCTGTATAGCCTCTTTCAATGCCGTAATGGCTAGCTGAGTTGTTCTTGCACAGAACCGGTAGATAGTTTGGCCCAAATGGTCTCCTTCTCTGCTGTAGTCATTCTATGTACAATTACTTCTTAGAATTCAGATAGTTTGTATTAAAAACTTACCAATGCATGCACGTCCATTAGATGCTAACTCAAAGCCAGGTTTACAGATGCACTTGAAGCTGCCATCTTCATTGATGCACATTCCATTCATACACATGTTTCTCTGGGAGCATTCATCCTGATCTGAAATTGCAGCAATAAAGGTTACAGTTATAAATTGCATGATTTATTAATATTAACATCTTGTGAGCATTTAGATTTTATTTAAACATTGAATAGTGTTGCACTATAATCATAATTTATGACAAAGTTTGAAATGCATAATTAAACAAAATACGTTAATTTACAAGATAGCTCTGAAGCCAAACTTTAAAATCGCAAAAAATATTAATATAAGTCAAATAAAGTTCAAAGGATATAGATCGGTTGGAGACTTGGGCGGAGAAATGGCAGATGGAGTTTAATCCAGCCAAATGAGGGGTAATGCATTTTGGAAGGTCAAATACAGGTGGGAACTATACAGTAAATGGCAGAACCCTTAAGAATATTGACAGGCAGAGAGATCTGGGCATACAGGTCCACAGATCACTGAAAGTGGCAACGCAGGTGGATAAGGTAGTCATATGGCATGCTCACCTTCATTGGTTAGGGCATTGAGTATAAAAATTGTCAAGTTACGCTGCAGCTGTACAGAACCTTAGTTAGGCCACACTTGGAACATTGCATACAAATCTGGTCGCAACACTACCAAAAGGATGTGGAGGCTTTGGAGAGGGAACAGAAGAGGTCTACCAAGGTGTTGTCTGGTCTGGAGGGGATTAGCTATGAGGGGAGGTTGGATAAACTCGGATTGTTTTCACTGGACCGACAGAGGTTGAGAACCGACCTGATAGAGGTTTACAAAATTCGAAGTGGCAGGGATGGAGTAAATAATCAACATTTTTCCCAGGGTGGAAAAGTCAAATACGAGGGGACATAGGTTTAAGGTGCGAGGGGAAAAACTCAGATGTGCGAAACAAGTTTTTTTACACAGAGGGTGGTGAGTGCCTGGAACGCGCTGCCGAGGGAGGTGGTGGAAGCAGGGACAATAGTGACGTTTAAGAGGCATCTTGATAAATACATGAATAAGATGGGAATAGAGGGATGGGGCCCCGGAAGTGCAGAAGGTTTTAGTTTAAACATGCATCATGATTGGCGCAGGCCTGGAGGGCCGAAAGGCCTGTTTCTGTGCTGTACTATTCTTCGCTGATCCCAACGTTCTTAATATTTTATTTGTATGATTTTATTACATCTTTATATGCTTACATACCCATGCAATTTTTTCCATCTGGTGTCAGCTGAAACCCAGCATTACAAATACATTGGAAACTGCCTTCTGTATTCACACAACGACCATATTTGCAGATCTGACCGTTCTGAACGCATTCATCAATATCTGAAAAATAATAAAAGCCATCCATTTTAAAGTAACAAGTAACATGATTTTATTGTATTTAAAATAGTTAATTTTGAGCAATTGGCTAGTTTGATGTGTTATTTCAACCACTGTGACCACCTGTGGTTGTGAGGAAGTATATGTAATTAAATATTTAAAAGTATGTTAACTATCGCTGCTAAATGAATATTATAAATACAACATAATCTGATACCATTATTAAATATTAGCTTACCTAACCCCAATTATAATTTTTTTGAGCAGAAAAATAATAATTCTATTCAGCCGTCCTATGATTTAATTCTTTCTCCCATTGACCTACCTATATCATTGTGGTAGCACAGTGGTTAGCAGTGTTGCTTCACAGCACCAGGGTCTCTGGTTCGATTCCTGCTTGGGTCACTGTCATAGAATCTACAGTGCAGGAGGCCATTTGGCCCATTGAGTCTGCACCGATCCTTGCAAAGAGCACCCTACCTAAACCCACACGTTTGACGTTCTTCCTTCTTGTTCACTTCTTAATTTTCAAGCAACTTTGGAACATTTTCTAAGTCTTCTACAATCAAGACTTGAATCAATAGTACTCTCTCTGGCTTCTGCTCACCACACTCTTTTCTAAGACTCACCTAAGAACGCTGCTGGCATGGAAGGTGGCTCAAAGTTACATACTTCTGTTGGGTGAGCTACCTGTGGGGCGTAACAGGCATTAACAGTTTGCAGGCGAGTCCTGTGAGCCAATTTCGGGATCCTCAGGTATGGATTGTTTCCCTGTATTAAAATAGCCTAAAGGAATTTCTAGGTCAATAACTAATCATAGTTCAGTTCTACATTCTGGCTGCTCTTTATTCTGTCATTGACACCTACTCTGGAATAATGCTTTCTGTCTTTACTACAATGATTAGCACTTCCTTTGCCTTTTGTTCCATGACATCTTTGTTATTTGATCTCGCCTGCCCATCTCCTCCCTCCTTTCAATTGTGTAAAACCCATCTCATTTCTACCTCTCAACAGTTCCAAAGAAGTCATTTGGCAGAAAATGTTAATCCTGTTTCTTTCCCCGCAGATGCTGCCAGACCTGTTGGGTTTTGCCATCATTTTTTATTTCAGATTTCCAGCATTTGCAGTATTTCCTTACATTTATTCTAACTCGGACATTAATATCAGAGCCCACTGTTCAACCCTCACCACTAATAAAGTATCCCTTTAAAGTCAGAAGGGGGGATATTAAACTAGTCACAATAGTCCAGACTTAGTCTTATATGCTACATTACTGTTATTTATTTACTTTACCACTAGTGAGCACTAGGATATTGGTTGCAGCAATATGCCACCATTATTCCAGTATGTTCCCATCAATTTTACCGTTAATATTGAAAAAAATAATTATTTTAGCTCTAACTGCATTAAACTGTATGTGTAAGCTACTTTTCAGTCTCATACTCAGCACTTCCAAATGTGTGAAATTTGCATATAGTGATCTTCACCATTCTGCACTGCTCCTATTTAGATATCTGAAAATATTAGTAATCTTAACTGATTCAAATAATTTATAAAAACAGATGAACAGCAGAGAATTCTAGTATAGTGAGTAATATTATAAAGTTTGCTGCAGTTACTCATATTTATATAGTACTTTTAACATAATAAGATGTTTTAAGATGCTTCACAAGAGCATTATAAAACAAAATTTTACACACAGTCACAATGAGCTATTAGGGTCGTAGCAAAACGGCAAGTGTTTCAGAAGCAATTTTAAGGAAGAAAAGAGAGAAAGTAGTAGAAAGCTTTCGGGAGTATATTGCAAAAGAGGTCAGAATTGCAGAAGCACAGATGGGTCTGAAGGAGATTGCAGAGATAGAGAAAGGAGAGGGCATTAAGGGGTTTAATAATTATGATAATTATAAAATCATGGCGCTGCTTAAGAGGAGCCAATGTAGGACACCCAATATGAGACTGGATGCAATTGAGGGTACGGACAGCAGAGTTCTGGATGAACACAAGTTTATTGAGTGCTGAATGAACATGGGTAGTCAGCCAGGAGTGCATTGGAATAGTTGGAATGTGCGGCACGGTAGCACAGTGGTTAGCACTGCTTCACAGCGCCAGGGACCCGGGTTTGATTGCAGGCTTGGGTCTGTGCAGAATCTGCGCGTTCTCACCGTGTCTGCGTGGGTTTCCTCCGGGTGCTCCGGATTCCTCCCATAAAAAGTCCCGAAAGACATGCTTGTTAGGTGAATTGGACATTCTGAATTCTCCCTCAGTGTACCCATACAGGTGCCACAGTGTGGCGACTAGGGGCTTTTCACAGTAACTTAATTGCAACGTTAATGTAAGGCTACTTGTGACACTAATAAAGATTATTATTATTATGATAGCCAGCTTTAGGGATAACAAATGTATGAATGAGAGTTTCAGTGGCAGATGAGCTGTGACCGGGAGTCAGGTGATGCCAAGGAAATAGAAAGTCTTAGTGATGCCACTAATATGTATTCGAAAGTTCATCTTGGGATCAAATACTACATCGAGGTTTCAAATAGTATGGTACAGCCTCAGTGAGTTGACAGAGGGAGCAAGGACCCAGTAGTTAGGGAACAAGGCTGTGGTGAGGGATGGAAGCTTCTCCCAATATTTAGTTGAAATAAATTTCTGTTCATCCAGTACTAGGTGTCGAACAAGTAATCCAACAAATTAGAGGGAGTGGGTTGGGGGGCTGAGAAAGGTGGTGATGATGTAGACCTGGGCGTCACCAGCCTACAAGTGGAAATGGGGGGGACATTGCATTTTCAGATGTCACTGATGGCAAGTTCATCAAAATCATCACCATGGTTTGATGGCACGATGGCACAATGGTTAGCACTGCTGCCTCACAATGCCAGGGACATGGTTCAATTCTGGCCTTGGGTGATTGGTTTGCACATTCGCCTGTGTCTGCCTGAACTTCCTCCAGGTTCCTGGGTTCCCTCCCACAGTCCAAAGATATGAGGATTAGGTGGACTGGTCATGATCAGTGTGTGGGGATTTGGGGATAGAGCCTAGGTAGAGTGCTCTTTCTGAGGATTGGCACAAACTCGATGGGCCGAATTGTCTCATTCTGCACTGTAGGGATTCTATGGATTATTTTATGGATCATACCAGAAATTAATAAATCATTGGTTAGGTCTCAGCTGGAGCATTATGGACAAATCTGGGGACCGCAGCTCAGGAAATTAAAGTCTTAGAAAGCGTACAGAAGAGGTTTACCATGATGTTATAAGGCATGAGGAGA
Source organism: Scyliorhinus canicula (assembly GCF_902713615.1). Classification (NCBI taxonomy): domain Eukaryota; kingdom Metazoa; phylum Chordata; class Chondrichthyes; order Carcharhiniformes; family Scyliorhinidae; genus Scyliorhinus; species Scyliorhinus canicula. The sequence goes on along the minus strand of NC_052169.1, from coordinate 18,822,623 downwards.
GGCTGGAAAAGTTTTTTCTTTAGTTTTCTAATTCTGTTACGGGATGTGGGCATCACTGGTTACACCAGCATTTGTTGTCCATCCCTACTTGCCCTTCAGAAGGTGGTGGTGAGCTGCCTTCTTGAACCGCTGCAGTCCTTAAGTTATAGGTACGCCCACTGTGCTGTTAGGGAGGGAGTTCCTTGATGTTGCCCCAGTGACAGTGATGGAACGGCGATGTATTTCCAAGTCAGGGTGGTGAGTGACTTAGAGGGGAACTTCCAGGTGGTGGGATTCCCAGGTATCTGCTGCTCTTGTCCTTCTAGATGGTGGGAGTCGTGGGTTTGGAAGGTGTTGTCCATTGGTGAATTACTGCAGTGCATCTTGCAGATTGTCCATTGTTCGTCAATGGTGGAGGGTTTAAGTGTTTGTGGAAGGGGGAGAAATCAGGTGGACTGCTTTGTCCTGGATGGTGTCGAGTGTCTTGAGTGTTCTTAGAGCTGCACTCATCCAGGCAAGTCGAGAGTATTCCATTACACTCCTGACGTGTGCCTTGTAGATGGTGGACAGGCTTTGGGGGGTCAGGTGAGTTCTCACTATAAGATTCCTAGTTCTGACATGTCCTGGTAGCCACAGTATTAGTGTGGCTAGCCCAGTTCAGTTTCTGATCAATGGTAACCCCCACTGTTGATTGTGGGGGATTCAGCGATGGTAATGCCATTGAACGTCAAGGGTCGGTGGTTAGATCTTCTCTTGTAGGAGATGGTCATTGCCTGGCACTTGTTTGGTGCAAATGTAACTTGCCACTTGTCAGCCCAAGCCTAGATATTGTCCAGTCTTGCTGCATATGGACATAAGACTGCTTCATTATCTGAGGAGTCATGAATAGTGCTGAACATTGCGCAGTCATCTGCAAACATCCTCACTTCTGACCTTATGATGGAAGGGAGGTCATTGATGAAGCAGCTGAAGATGGCTGGGCCTAGGACACTACCCTGCGGAACACCTGCAGTGATGTCCTGGAGTCGAGATAATTGACCTCCAACCACCACAACCTTTTCCTTTGTGCCAGGTATGACTCTAACCAGCAGAGAGTTTTCCCCCTGATATCCATTGACTCCAGTTTAGCTCGGACTCATTGATGCCATATTTGGTCAAATGCTGCCTTGATGCCAAGGGCAGTCACCCTCACCTCTGGCATTCAGCTCTTTTGTCTATGTTTGAATCAAGGCTGTAATGGAGCTGCAGAACCTGGCAGAACCCAATGAGCATCCGTGAGCAGGTTATTGCTGAGTAAGTGCCGCTTGATAGCACTGTTGATAACTCCTTCCTTCACTTTGCTGATGATGAACAGTAGACTGATAGGGAAGTAATTGGATGGGTTGGATTTGTCCTGTTTCTTGTGTACAGGACACAACTGGGCACAACTGGACAACGGGAGTGTTCTTCTTGAGACAAGGAAGTTTAAGAGACGACCTAATAGAGATTTTCCAAGATAAGAGATTTTGGTAAGAGCTTTTTTGGTTAGGTTATTAACTGAAAGTCATAGATTCAAATCAAATGACGAGAAATGTCAGAATTGTCGGGATCTGGAATTCTCGACTTGAAAAGCTGGTACAAGTTGTTTCTATAACTAGTTTTAAATGGGATTTGGGCAGGTGTTTAAGGATGAGGATCTTTACAGATGGGTACAAAACAGAGATATGGAATTAAGCATGCATTCGCTTTCAAAGACCCAGGGTAAGTCTGATGAGCTGAACGGTCTAGTTATGTGCTGTTGTTTCAATGTTTTATAAATAGACACATCAAATCTGTATCACTTAATCAACAAAAATTCAAAATGGAGGTTAGTCTATTCATTATCATTTGCTTTCTGTCAACTAATCATTTCTAGATTCAATTCAGTGCAGTCCTACCTATGGTTCTGAAATTTAAGCTGGGAGCTTTTATGTGGGACAAGGTTAAATACCTTTGTAAAACCTAGAATGTATCATGCACTCTCTTACCTTTATCCCCAAAATTGTAATTTCTTCAAAAACACTAAAGGTGAATCAAAAATAACTTTGCACTCCAAAAACCAGCCTACTGATCTCCCAGAAATCCGCACTCAAAACAATCCTTTATGCTCTTCACCTTCATTGTTTGAAGTGATTTTCTCAGAATTAGATATCATGTAATAGTAGATAATGAAATCATACAATGTTAATAGCAACACCATGCTAATAGTAACACCACAATCAAATCATGTTCTGAACGCAGTTAAATTATGATATAAATCTCAGGCTGAGTTTTCTAAATCAGGATTGACGTTCGATTGAGGATATTAATGAACAGAATGATAACAGAACTGAGCAGTTATAACTATCTGGAAAGAATGAACAGGCTGGGCTTTGTTTTTCCTCAAGAAAGTAGAAGGCAAAAGAAAAGGCTGAGGTGTGACCTAATTCCAAAGGGGTTCAATAGGATGTATGTAGCTATATTTCTATTTGTACTTTAGTCCTAAACTAGAAATCATATATATATATATAAACTGGCCCAGAATAAATTCAAAAAATAATTTGAGACAAATTTCATATCACGATTAGAATTTAGAACTTGCTACCACATGGAGTAGCTGAGGTGAATGGTACAAATGCGTTTAAGGGGAAGCTAGATAAATGAGGAAGAAAGGAATAGAAGGATATGCAGATGGGGTTGGATGACGTAGGATGGGAAACAGCTTGAATGGAGCATGAGCACCAGGAAAGGCCAGTGGACCTGTTTGTGTGTTGTAAATTCTATGTAATAATGGGTACCTTAACAAAGTATTGATAAGCAATAACTTGTTTCAAAATTGAACCATCGTTCCAACATAAAAAAGCAAAATGGAGTACTGATGTTTATAGAACAATAACATACCCACACAAGTAATTTTAGTAGAGGTGCTCTGAAAACCAGGATGACAACGGCAAAAGTAAGAGCCTTGTGTGTTCTCACATTTTCCATGCATACAGGGGTTGCTTAGACATTCATCCACATCTGTATAAGGGAAAAGCAAATCACAATTATACAGAAATACATTAATATTTAGATACTAAAATGGCTGTTCAGAGACGAGAACATTCTAAATTGTAACAATACACAGCACGCAATTATGTATAGCTACTTTCTTTAACTTGTAACTAATTTGGAGATTTTGGTTTATAATCAAAAAAGAAACAAATAAAATCCAGACTATGACTGAAACACTGATATTATACTGCTTTTAACGTAAACACATTCCATCATTATATTGGGAATAATAAATCCACCCCGACATCACACTGGGATCAACATAACATACTGCAACACAGTGGTTTGATTCATACCAACACATTCTTCTCTTCCATCAAGTTTATAACCCATATAACACTCGCAGCGATAACTAGGCCCGGGAAGTGGAATGCAACGTCCATGAAAGCAGAGGTTTCCATAAACCTGGCAGTAATCAGTTACATTTAATGGTCCTGGCAAAGAAATGGTGAAGAATTCATAATTAAGTAGAGATAGATAACAACATTTAAACAAATATTGCGCATGATAATAAGGGCAATTCCATCTTACGAGGTCCATCCGGCCAACGGTCATCAGGCCTGGGTCTAGGTCCAACATCAGGCCTGGGTCCTGGTCCAACATCAGGCCTGGGTCCTGGTCCAACATCCGGCCTGGGTCCTGGTCTAAGATCAGGCCTGGGTCCTGGTCTAAGATCAGGCCTGGGTCCTGGTCTAAGATCAGGCCTGGATCCCGGTCCACCATCAGTCCAAGAAACATCAATGCACAATTTAAGATATTCATCTGAAAGAGCACAGATATAGTTATGGTCATTATATTTAACTGAAACACAAATAAAGCAAAAAGCCCTCAACTTATTGGACTTTGTAGTGACCTGATGGTCTCTTTATTTTTAGTTAACATACAAATACCTTACCAATAAAGCACCCTGCATCATTCTATATAGAGGCTGCTGTCTCTTGTGGTCTGCCGCCACCACATGTGTTGAGGATACTGATGTAGACCTCGGGGGATCTGCCCTATGCTAAGCAAGATATTGAGAAAGACAAGGGTTCTGTCTGAACACAATTACAAGAGTTTATTAGTAGCAAGAACCATATGGACTGCAGTGGTTCAAGACGCAGCTCATCACCACCATCTTAAGGGCAATAAATGCTGGCCTAGCCAACTAAGCCCACATTCCTTGAATTAATTAGTTCTGCACAGGCCTGCAGCCAGGGTCCGAATACTTCCATGGGCTGATTACTTGACCAAATGCCTGCTCATAAGGTATACATGCTCTTACTGATAAAGTCACAGACAGTAGTGAATATCTGCAGTGGGGATCACAGGCAACAGTGAGCATCTAACATGGAGGCTGTACCTTTTAATTATAAATTAAGAGGATATTATTCTTAAATACTCTGTTGCTACATGAACACACTAATTAATATGCTTGTATATCCTTTGTTATGTATATAAAAAATATTTGTATGACATTTTAGTATTCAACAGCATTAAAATGATATGCCATTTTAGAACATAGAACAGTACAGCACAGTACAGAACACACCCTTCAGCCCACGATGTTGTGCCGACCATTTAGCCTAATCTAAGATCAACCTAACCTACACCCCTTCAATTTACTGCTGTATATGTGTGTGGTGAACCATTGTACACCTGTATTAGGGGATGTAAGGTAGGACCTGTATTACAGGTTCGTCAGTAGCCCCTGCCGGCTGGCTCCGCCCAGTAGGAGGAGTATAAATATGCGTGTCCTCCATTAATCTGCCATTTCGCCAGCTGCAGCAGGAGGCCACGCATCTGACTGCAATAAAGCCACAGTTGTACCCAACCTTAGTCTTTGTGCAATTGATCGTGTATCAATGGGCCTGTCCAAGAGTCGCTTAAATGTTCCTAATGACTCTGACTCCACCACCTCCGCCGGCAGTGCATTCCACGCACACACCACTCTCTGACATCTCCCCTGTACCTTCCTCCAATCACTTTAAAATGATCTCCCTTCGTAACAGCCATTTCCGCCCTGGGGAAAAGTCTCTGGCTATCCATTCTATCCATACCTCTCATCACCTTGTACACCTCTATCAAGTCATCTCTCTTCCTTTTTCGCTCCAGTGAGAAAAACCCAACTTCCTCAACCTTTCTTCATAAAACATGCCCTCCAGTCCAGGCAGCAGACTGGTAAATCTCCTATATACCCTCTCCAAAGCATCCAAATCCTTCCGATAATGAGGCGACCAGAACTGGACACAATATTCCAAGTGTGGTCTCACCAGGGTTTCATAAAGCTGCAGCAAAACCTCGCGGCTCTTAAACTCAATCCCCCTGATAATGAAAGCCAACACACCATATGCCTTCTAACAACCCTATCAACCTGGGTGTCAACTTTGTACGTGGACCTCAAGATCCTTCTGTTCCTCCACGCTTCCAAGAATCCTGGGCGAAATTCTCCCCTACCCGGCGGGGCGGGGGGTCCCGGGGTAGTGGAGTGGCGCCAACCACTCCGGCGTCGGGCCTCCCCAACCACTCCGGCGTCGGGGCTGGCCGAAAGGCCTTCGCCGGTCGGCGTGAATCCGCGCATGCGCCGGAGCGTCAGCGGCCGCTGACGTCAACACCGGCAATTGCGCGATGGAGGGGGTCTCTTCCACCTCCGCCATGGTGGAGGCCGTGGCAGCGGCGGAAGAAAAAGAGTGCCCCCACGGCTCAGGCCCGCCCGCCGATCGGTGGGCCCCGATCGCGGGCCAGGCCACTATGGGGGCACCCCCCAGGGTCCGATCACCCCACGTCCCACCCCACCCCCCCAGGACCCCACTCGTGCCGCCAATCTCGCCGGCACAGAGGTGGTTTAAACCATGGCGGCGGGAGAGGCCTGACAGCGGCGGGACTTCGGCCCATCGCGGGCCGGAGAATCGCCGCGGGGGGCACGCCGATCGGCGGGGCGCGATTCCCGCTCCCGCCGATTCCCGGATGGTGGAGAATTCCGGCCACGGCGGGGGCGGGATTTACGCCGGCCCTGGGCGATTCCCCGACCCTGCGGGGGGTTGGAGAATTCCGCCCCCTGTCTTTCACCCTGTATTCAGCATTCAAATTCAACCTTCCAAAATGAATCACTTCACATTTATCTAGGTTGAACTCCATCTGCCACATCTCAGCCCAGCTCTGCATTCTGTCAATGTCCTTTTGTAACCTGCAATAGCCCTCAACACAATCTACAACTCCACCAACATTCGTTCCATCAGTAAACTTACTAACCCACCCTTCCACTTCCTCATCCAAGTCCTTTATAAAAACCACAACGAGCAGAGGTCCCAGAACAGATTTAGACACTGTTGAATACAAAAATGCCATTCAAACATAATTAAATATTCATCCATTAATATTAATAGCAAATTTAGATTGCAATGACCTGTGTTAGCCATTGTTCAATATGGTGGTAAGAATGACTTCTACCCGAATCCAAATTCACAAAGAAATAACACCAGAGGTCATACGACTTGGAGGTTACATGATTCACAAACGACAGCACACATCATGCAGAGCCTCCAGCTTCACAAGTGGTGATGTCATAATGATGTCACTATGTGGATTCTTAAAAGGTTCATGCATAAAATATCACAACAGTACCTTCAACATAGGAAAATATTTGAAGATGCTTCACAGATGTTTGGAGAAATGTCTTTGCCTTATGTGAACTGTATATGTGCAAATGCCATTTGGATCTCATGAATGCTCATTAAAACAGGTGGCCGCTGCCATCCAGTCAAGTCTTTCAATCTTGCGTCACGCCAGTGGGTAATTATGTTGGTGTCAAACCCGATTGCCAATGAGTGATATGCACAAGGGGGTCCTGAGTTCACCACAGATTTCGGGTTGAGTACAACAAGTTGCTGCCATAATGTTGCACTGCTCCTGATGTGCTGTACATCATTGTGCCAGGGAATGCTGGTTCCTTCCTCAATCCCCATGCCGAGTCAATCTTTGTGCTCCTGAACCCATGCACCCTCCTGTATCACCAATTACTGCACCTGGGGTTGGGGACTACTGCGGCCTCCTACCCCTGGTGCCATACAACAGTGTTTATCTTGACAGGACAGTGGGCGGGACTGATGCTGCCACGACAACAAAGGTCTAAAATTCACCTGAGAGTGGTGTGCGCGGTGAGGCTGAGGGGAGTGTGTCGGAACAAAGGCAAGGGGTGCAATGTGGAAGGAGGGTTGTGCAAGGAGAGGTATGGAGGGGGAGGTGTCACAATGGCATGAAGAGGGGCCAGGAAGTGGATGAAGAGAATGAATAATAGAAGGAAGAGGGAAGGTCAAGGGGAGGGAATCTGCACCCTGACAAGGCTGCATGAAGAGCTCCAAGCAGATCAAAGCGATACGACAACATTTATTGAAAGGGGATGCACAAAGACACCAGATGCGGCATGTAGATGTCCAAGTGGGGTATGGGTGCCTCTCAGGTTTGGGTGGATGGTGATTGAACTTTCCTTTCAGGTTGTGAGACTTTTTCTTATGGGTCACTGATATCCTGCATGGCCTGGTGAATAAAAGTAGGCTGAAGAGAATGATAGCACAATGGTTAGCACTGTAGTTTCACAGTGCCAAGGACTCGGGTTCAATTCCCGGCTTGAGTCACTGTCTGTGTGGAGTCTGCCCGTTCTCCCCGTGTCTGCGTGGGTTTCCTCCGGGTGCTCCGGTTTCCTCCCACAGTCCAAAGATGTGCGGGTTAGGTGGATTGGTCACGCTAAATTGCTCCGTAGTGTCCAAACGTTAGATGGGGTTACTGGGTTACGGGATAGGGTGGGGGTGTGGACTTAGATAGGATGCTCTTTCAGGGGCCGGTGTAGACACGATGGGCTGAACAGCCCCGTTCTGCACTGTAAATTCTATGAATGTGCTGGACTGGTATTTAAATATGGCGCCAGGACCTTTAATCCCATCAGCTGAGGGCTGGCGGATAAATGAGCTGCCAGTCTGCCAGGTGAGCTGGAAGGGAACTCGCTTGTGCATAATTAACAAGCCTCCAAACGCAAACCCTGGTGTGGGATTCTGCTATTATGGTTGGTGGGCTAGGTGCCACCGAGACTGCCTGCCACTGCACTTAAAATGGGAGAATTCTGCCCTTAAAAAATATTGACAGGATTGGGCAGAGTTATAATGGATTTATGAAAGGGAAATTATGTTTAACAAATCCGTTGGGAGTTTTTCAGGATCAATGAGCATAACAGAAAAAGGGGAATCGGTGGATATGGCAAATATAGAATTTCAGAAAGCTTTTGATTTGGTCCACGCAAGAGGTAAACAGATTAGAGCACAAAGAATGAGGGGTATATACTGGTATGGATTAAGAGCTGGATTCTAGTTTTTCCTACTCGTGGAAACATTCCCCCCACACTCTGTCCAGGACTCGCAGTATCCTGTAAGTTTCAATAAGATCCCCCCCTCAGCCTTCTGAACTCCAACCAGCACAGACCCAGAGTCCTCAACCTGCTCCTCATATGACAAGCTCTGTATTCCAGGGATCATTCTTGTGAACCTCCTCTGGTCCCTTCCAAAGGCCAACACACCCTTCCCGAGATACAGGGCCCAAAACTGCTCACAATACTCCAAATGGGGTCTGACTAGAGCCTTATTCAGCCTCAGAAGTACATCCCTGCTCTTGAATTCTCGCCCTCTCGACATGAATGCTAACATTGCATTTGCCTTCCTAACTGCTGACTGAACCTGCACGTTAACCTGAAGAGAAGCTTGAACAAGGACTCCTAAATCCCTTTGTGCTTCTGATTTCTTAAGCCTTTGCCCATTTAGAAAATTGTCTAAGCCTCCATTCTCCCTACCAAAGGGCATAACCTCACACTTTTCCACATTTTATTCCATCTGCCACTTCTTTGCCACTCTCTTAGCCTGTCCAAGTCATTCTGCAGTCCCCCACTTCCTCAAAACTACCTGTCCCTCTGCAGGGAGGGGCCTCACGGTAGCATGGTGGTTAGCATCAATGCTTCACAGCTCCAGGGTCCCAGGTTCGATTCCCGGCTGGGTCACTGTCTGTGTGGAGTCTGCACGTCCTCCCCGTGTGTGCGTGGGTTTCCTCCGGGTGCTCCGGTTTCCTCCCACAGTCCAAAGATGTGCGGGTTAGGTGGATTGGCCATGCTAAATTGCCCGTAGTGTAAGGTTAATGGGGGGATTGTTGGGTTACAGGTATGTGGGTTAAGTGGGGTGAGCATTGCTCGGCACAACATCGAGGGCCGAAGGGCCTGTTCTGTGCTGTACTGTTCTATGTTCTATGTTCTATATCTTTGTATCATAAGAAGTCTTAAAACACCAGGTTAAAGTCCAACAGGTTTGTTTCAAACACGAGCTTTCGGAGCACTGCTATGGACCCTGGTGCTGCCCGTATTCTCCCGTCGGCGTAAATCAAAACACCTATTTAATGGCATCAACCAGTGCTGATGGCTGACGCCGTTCAGTGTGGAGGTAGGTCACGGCGTGGGGAGTGGCTGCAGGAGAAGTCACAGCGTGGCCGCAGTCTCTGGGTGGGGGGAGAGGGGGCTTTGGGGGGGGGGGGGGAGGGGAAGAGAGCGAGTGCCGGGGGGGGGGGACAGTGCCGGGGAGGGGGGTGAGCGAGTGCCGGGGAGGGGGGGTGGGAGCGCGTGCGGGGAGGGGGGGGGGGGGGGGGGGGGGGGGGGTGGGGGGGGGGGGGGGGGGGGGGGGGGGGGGGGGGGAGGGGGGGGGGGGGG